>NC_050173.1:19867791-19875291 GCF_008315115.2 Sander lucioperca | reverse complement strand
TTACCCTCACCCTAACCATAACCTAATTCTAACTCTAATCCTAAAACCAAGTCTTAACCCTCAAACAGCCCTTTAAAGTTGTGGGGTCCAGTATTTTGGCCCCACAAAGCTGTCCGGACCCCACAAGTATACTGTATTCCCGGTTTTTGGACCCCACGAATATAGTTAAACAAGAACCCACACACACACACACACACACACACACACACACACACACACACACACACACGCAAATAGTGACCTAGATGTGAAGGAGAGAAAAAAAGACTCCTATATTCTCTTCAAATCTAACTGGTATTTTGTCTCTTCATGCTTTTTCTTGGTGTAAATATTGTCTATACTTACATCCGATGCAAAGTTTGAAAATAAAGCCAAGAACTACAAATTGACCACAGCTTTTCTTCTCCTCTAAATCTTATCTGTGTACACTCCTGTTCGATTGCTTGGTTGTAAGTGTGGTTTATACAAAACTGTTGGTACGAATCTCATAGAAACATCATGGTGATGAACAAAACTGATATGATTGGCAGTGAATTGAGAGAGGAGGTGTGGAGAAACAGTGTGTGAAGAATTAGGAAGAGAAATGACGGATGAATGACAAGGGAGATAAGAGCTGAAGTAGATGTATGACTGTAGTAGATGTATTAGTTTTAGGCATGGGGAATACACCTGTGGTTGCAACACCCTACTGAACACACACACACACACACACACACACACACACACGCGTGCGCACACACACGCACACGCACAAACAGGTGTATTCATCAATGCTGCCTCTTCCTCCTCCACCAGGATGTCAGGTTATACGACAACAAGCCAAAAAACACAGACACAACAGACGCAGCACCAATAAAAATAATTTACAAACTAATTCCTTCTGACTCAGACACACACACACACACACACACACACACACACACACCAGGGTTTTGTGTAATTTGCCTGCAATCCAATTACTCCAGGAGGTAGAGTGCCTTTAAAATTCAAAAGCATTACAAATTTGGCTTAATGTCAATCAATGGGGAAATCGTATTTAGCAGCAAATTTAATTCACATTTAGAGTAACAGAGGCGATGAATTACTCAGACCTTGGCACACTCATGCATATGCAAGAAGACATACAAATGAAGACACACAGGTATATAATACACACACACATGCATACAACTGTAGTTACCTATGTGGAGTTTGCGTCAGTGTCTGATATACAGTTTATGAGGCAAACCAGCTTCCTCTCCTCTTCTGTCACTCGTTCTTCCTCTATGTGCTATGTGGATCTCTTGACATGGTACCACATTGGCAAGCGTCTCTCTCTCTTTCTGTCTCTCTCTCACTGCAGTGCAGTCCCACCCCCACTCTGACACAGCAGCTGGAGAAAATGTGGATCCCGGACTCACCCTGCCTTGGATCAGGACTCACCAGTAAAAAGTACAACTAGTGGTGATAGCTAGGGAGGCATGATGTCATCCTTACACACACAGAGACACACACACACGCAAAGCGGTGACCACGTACAGGTCCGTCCATCTCAATTTAAAGGCACACTGAGATTATAGAGATAGCCTGGAGATAGGTGAGTGAGTGTGTTATCAGCCTTATCTAACATCAGAAGTTCATCAGTGCTTTAATTTGAGTCGAGTCGGGGCGGCTGGTGGCTCTGCCCAAAGGTCGCAACACAAAAGACAGTCAGGCATTGAACCAGTGGCTGCCGGGCAGGGAGGACACTGATTGTACTTTTATCATGAGCCAGCACTCAGCAGTGAGTGAAGTACATGTGATTTGCACTTAATTAGTTAGTTATAAAGAATCCACAGACTCAGCTCTATTGTGTATACAGTAGCTGTGTGCTGAATCCTCAAAAACAGAAACACCTAAAAAACATCATCAGCAAGGTGTTTATATAATCATATTAAATTAACATATACAGACAAATTAGTTTATTTGAGGGATTAGAGGGAATATTTTCACCTTTTATCAAAACAATCTTGAGCTCCATCAGTATATACTCAAAACTCCTATTTGGTTTTCAAATAATTCATATACATATATCTTTATAAAGGCCCAGTCTGTTTACTTTACTGCACCCAAGTTAAATATGCCAATATTGTAAGAATGAAAAAAAACCAATAATCATATGTATTTATAATAGCTGAGCTTAAAACAGAAATCTTGAGCCTGACAAAGTTGACCTTATCTTGATCTGCAAGATGGCATAGATGGATTAGCAGAGACAGACACATTATTCAGTGGACAGATCCAAATACACAGTGATGATATTTATTGCTTACGGTGCTGGAAAAATGTCACTTAAGTACAGGCAGATGGTTGAGAGTTATGGCTGTTAAAACAGGGTAAAACAGCCAGGTACTTGCAGTTAATACCACTAATAAGCTTTATCTATAGGGCACTTTTCTTTAAATGTACAAAGTACTTTACAAAAAAGGCAGTTGGTTCACATCATGTCCTGCTAAAAATGGCTCCCTGGTACATCCTGAGGGTCAAAGTACGTTTTAAATGAAAGAAAAGTCCCGATTAAAAATAAAAGCACATGAAAAAGACTTCTGAACGCATACAATAGCCATTATGGCTTAAAATTTCTCAGAATAATGTCATTACACCTGGAAATGGCGGCATTACTTAAAGCCTGTGTAAAATAATTGGCAGCACCCAGAGGGAGCGACGTGTTAAATGTGTGTGGGCAGAGTTGATAGAACAAGAGAGGCTAGGGGGATAAAAAAATAAGACAAGAGAAATCAGAATTTCAGTGTGGTACCGATGTACATGTCTTTTGCAAGCAACCCTCAGGGCTACAACCATCAGTCTCTAATAGCACTTTCACAGTGTCATTATTTTTCCTGCTCTTTCTCTGCCTTTGGCTCTGAATTTATTCACTTCGATAGACACACTCACTTACAGTTCACACACACACACACACACACACACACACACACACACACACACACACACACACACACACACACACACACACACACACACACACACAGAGTCAGATTTGTGGCACTGAGGACTGGGTTTGGAGCCTGCCTGCTGCTCTGGCTAATGTATGACTCATGTCCTCCCAGGGAGGAAAGACCCATACACAATACTTCAACCCACATCAACCCACCCACCAAAACACACACACACACACACACACACACACCTTACATTCCAACTCTACATGTATAAATATGCCATAAATAAATATTAAATAAAATAATAAATATGCAGTAAAGCACTGATACGCGTATACAGTTACCTTCACACACTGCAAGCATACATTAAGCATCAGGCTTCAGCAGTTTCAGTAGCATATACAGTACTGTATGTAGCATGTGCTGAATCATCCCTGTGTTTCATGATCAATACCGCTTAAGTACAATTGGCAGCAAACACAGTAGATCCCATGACCCTGGAGCTGAGTTATTCACACCAACAGCTACAACAAACAAACACAATTCATAGTAAGTAGACATTGGTTTTGTTCTCACAAACCAGATTGACATTTTGCTGACCACAGCATTGTAATCGGACGTTAACATTCAAAACATGCCCTTCTAGGTGTTTGTCAGTTTATACAGGAATAAAAGGTGAGGCTATGACAGCTTTGGCTTTTCTGCTTGTTCAAGCGGTGTGGCAGTACTTTACTTGAGTCTGCATTAGAAATGCTGGGCAGGTATATTAGCTAAGGCTGCAACTAACAATTATTTTGATTTTCAACAGTTATTTTCTCAATTAAGTGATCAACCATTTATTGTATAAAATGTAAATAAAACGAAAATAATGAAAAATGTCAGTCTCAATTTTAAGAGCACAAGGTGACGTCATGAAATTGCTTGTTTTGTATGACAAAATATATTATGGTTACAAAAATATAAAAACAGAAGAAAGCCGAAAATGATCACATTGGAAAAGATATAGACATGCACCATGCTAATGTGAATTTGTAGTGCAGAGTTGTTATCTAAGGAGTTAGTAAAACACACATTTACTGTTTATTATATATTATTATGATTAGAGAAACAGTGTCTGGCTATCTGTGCACATGTCTTTAATGTCTACCTCTCTTTATTTCTATCTTTATTCTAGCCAGCTTATCCCATCCCACAATCAGTAGATTGTGAGGTGATAGGGGAGACGTCGCTGTGATCAGTGTGTGTGTGTGTGTGTGTGTGTGTTCTTGTGCCAAACACAGAGTCTCTGTCTTCCAGAAATAGAGAATCTGATAGCTCAGCTGTCTGACAGCCTCTCTTGTCTCTGTGGTCCTAACACAGATGTGGAACAGATCTGATAAGATGTGCAAAATCAAATGCCTTTTCTTCTGTTTCCTTTCGCTCCCTGTCTTTCTCATCACAATATTCCAGTCATCCTTCTGTTTTCCTCCTTTTTTTCCCGATCCAATTACCTTCTTATTTCCTTGCTCTGTCTACATTTATTATTCCGTTATGTTTACGAGACACCTATAGTTACATCGCACTGTTGAGTCTATTGATGTGTAAAGTGTAAGGCTGCATTTGAGGAGATGGCTATATGAGTTGGGTCTGTTGTGGCATGTGCAGTGACTTTGTCCTGTGTGTCCTACAAGCATCTGTGCTGTGTTGGTTGGCTGAAGACGGATCGCTGTGTTCTGTGTGTGAATGTGCTTGTTCATGTGTGTGTGTGTGTGTGTGTGTGGCGTTGTATTCCCAGGGGTTCTGATGGTGTGTGCGGTAGTCGATAGTTCTGGCTGGTAAGTGAAGTCAGCCATTACTTCAACCTCACTGACTTTCTCGGCACTTGAGGTAGAGGACAAAAGAGACGAGGAGAATAGAGCAAGCTGCAGCAGGATGCCAATAATGAGATACATGATCTACCATCGGAGGTACATTATGAGTTATTAAAGAAGCTAATGAAACCGACCAAAATCAAGCCATAAACCACAGGAGAACCTAAGTAACTGGCTGTTGATAATTAAGGTAATCAATGTCAGAGGTGTTTGGGCAGATGATTTGGTGTAAAAATAAATTGATGCAAAAGATCACGAATCACATTTAAATTAGCTTTAGCACTGCAGTGTCAGTGTTTCACAAGTGTCAAAGTAGCAGTGACTGAACAACAAAAATGGCAACATCAAAGAGAAAATTACCTAAAGTATTTTATACTCTTTATTGATCCCCAATGGGGAAATTACAATTCACACTCTGTTGTTATTACACACAGGCCTGAAATACACACACACAGGTCCTTTTATATGCACTAATGGAGAGATGTCAGAGTGAGTGGGTTGTGACTGCTGAACAGACCTTGGGGGGTTCGGTGCTTTGCTCAAGAGCACCTTGGCAGTGCCCAGGAGGTGAACTGGCACCTCTTCAGCTACCAGTCCACCTCTGTATTTCAGTACAGGGGGACTTGAACCAACGACCCTCCGGTTCCCAACCCAACTCCCTACGGACTGAGCTACTGCCACACACAAGCACTGAACAGAATCCTGGACAGTTTAATGCTAAGAAACAAAATATCAAGGTAATTTCAATGAGAAGTTAAGTATGTTAAGTTTTCATCCTAACAGTATTTGCCAGATCAGCTACAATTGTGGTGCACACATATAGGCAGAGAGAGAGAGAGAGAGAGAGAGAGAGAGAGAGATGCAGCTGTGATAATGTGCTGCACCAACATCTTTATTTCAATCCTCTGGCATCCTCTAGTGGACATCATGAGTAACTACAGCCTTTTTTGAGAGTCAGACAGAATAGCGAAGGACATGGAGAGATTTTGTTTGTGTGTATTTGGATTTGTTTTATTAATTTATCTTATAGTCTCATTTTGCACTAATTGTTTATTAATGTTTATTTATGTATATGTGTTTTAAGGGCCCATTTGTAAATTAGATGGCTTATCTTTACATCAAATTACAGAAATAGAATAGAATAGAGTTAGCGTATAACTGTTATATACATATACATACAGCATAAACTAAATATATATTAAGAACCTAAATATGACTACAGCTGAAAAAACAACACTGTGTTCACTAAGTCCTCTAAGTCCAGGCTTTTACTTTTGGACAGGAGAGATGTCAACTGACTTTTTGCCTCATAGCAGACAACTGTGATTGTTTTTATCCGGTTTAACCCAAGTGGATAACCTCCAGTTGGGGATTAAAGCAAGGTCAACCCACATACATTAATTACATTTTAATAACTGCATGGATTTATTTTGCTGAAAATCTAATTTTGTTGCAGCCTCAATAGCGACAATCAACCTCTTCACTAATCCACAATGAAAATGATTCAGAAAGATTAGAAACATGAGCTCCTTAAAGGGATAGTTCCGATCTTTTGAAGTAGGGTAAGGATGTATACATAGTCAGTGTATTGCCTACAGTAGATGGCGGTTGGCACGCCCCCAGTTTGGAGAAGCAGGCAGGAGTGCCGACAAGGAAGCTAAGCAATGTACGGCTGTTGACTGGGCCATACAGCAAAACTAATTTTAGTCTAGCCCTAAAAAAAAATCTATATCTGTTTAAGTGTACGCTATATTTAAAATATTATCACCGCTTTACCTTGTTGTCAGACAGCACTTTCTGATAAGGAACTGAAGCTGTTGTATACATCTATGCTGTCTTCAAAGCCACCAGACTCCTGTGTGTGTTATTGTGTGACTTTGGTGTTTTAAAAGGGTAAGGAACTGACAAAATTAACAAACAAACTAACCGATCGAGGTAGCAGTAAAGCAGCAACTCCCGTGTTCCGCGAGGTAAAATTACTGTTTTTGTCAAAGGAGTCTGGTGGCTTTAAAGAGAGCAATATAACAAATTCAGTTTCCCGTCGTAAAGGGCTGTTTGACGTCAAGGTAAAGCAAGGGAAATATTTTTAATATAGCGTACACTGATATTGATTTTTTAGGTGGTCCTGTTTTTAAGGCCCACCTAAAAAAATTAAACACATTTTGCTGTGTGGCCCCGTCCATGACCTTATACAGACCCATTTCAAAAGATCCGAACTATCCCTTTAACGCTCCAAAAAGCACCTTAACAAGTAGTTTAAACGACGATGGAGTGTGGATAGAGTGGTATGATTTGAGTTAAGAAAACAAATATGATCATAATAAGTGTGGTAAAAGTTTGCCCCGTGTAAAATTGGTAAATAAGGATTTCGACGAGCTGACATACTCACCAAAGACTTTGCCTAAGAACAGCGTCTTGACCAGGTTGAACTGTGTGTCTGAGGCGTCTGGGAGGGTGTAGCTCACTGGAGGGTAATGATCCAACTGAAACAGCAGGAAAGAGGGAGGGAGAGATAATATATTAGTATCTGCATTTTAAAGAGAGTCTGGCTCTAAAGCTACTGATCACAGCCTTTTAAAAAGACACCCAGCCTAAGACCTGCATCAGCACATTAAACGAGATGATGAAGGAGAGATGCTAATTCATTGCTGTCAGGCACTGTAAAGCTGCAACACAGCACAATCAAAAGCTCTACGGGTCCCTCTTGTGGTCCAATTTGTTCTGTTAAAGGA
>NC_050173.1:19777791-19862791 GCF_008315115.2 Sander lucioperca | reverse complement strand
CTGTGATTCATTCTGGTCAACACTTTATAACACCTTAATGAAAACAACAGTGAAGGGGGCTTCATTTGGACATGTATTTATCACAAGAGAGGGTGACATCTTGGCACGGTAGCCAGAATTAGAAAGAACACAACTAATTATATATTCACTGTTATATATCCATACGTTATTTGGACTGCACTATATTCTATCTTGTATCCAATGACTAATGCAAGTGAAGAAACACGTCCTAACTGAGATTGTCTTTATTATGTTTAATGTATTCATATCTAATGTATTTCATACATTTCCTTAGTGTCAATATCTTCTAAATGTATTCATTTAAACACCCTGCAAACATGTTGTGGTTCATATACAGTATTGTCCATTTTCCCATTCATACTTCATGTCTTCTAACGTGTTAATACAGTGGTTGCATTATCTGTACAACACCTCCACATTTGCAGGATTCTTTTCCTCATTTAAAAAATGATGAATTTTCCCAATTAAATCAAATCAAATTACATCTATGGCCTAGTTTAGTCATAGTTTTTATTTCCACAGTGAATATGGTGTTAAGGTACACCTTTTTCTCTACAATATTCCCTAAATAGAGGTGGTACAAACCTAGGTCAAGTGTTTCATGGATGGAAAGTAATCCATGAGGGTAGCATGAATAAGATGATACAGCAGATGAGATCAAACTCCATTGATGCTTGCAGGGGAATTTGATTCTGTCAGCATGAGCATTAAATCCATAGAGAATAAACAGTGTAGCGTGTAAGCAAATAGCTGGGATATTAGTTAGAGTAAGAACTATTGACATGATGCTCTCTACACGGTTCAGCAATTCCGCAGAGAGAAGGTGTGTCAAGGGCTCTGGTTATTGCAATGTCTCCCTCTGGCCACTATGAGGTAGTTGGGCTCTCCACATGTGAGTATGCGAGTGCGCTCATCTCTGGATATTTAGGCAAAGCAGCTAAGAATTATGAATATACATACTGTATGAAATGGCTGAACAACTACATTCTACAGGAGGCCGTGCATACACAAACTGTTGTGTAGATGTTCAATTCAAGCCCATGCAAATACAAATTTATTTGGTTCTGGATGCAATCAATAACTAGGTTTTACAGGTGGCAGTCATGCATTTAGAGTCCTCCTTAAACTGCAGCCTGGAGCCAAATCGGAGCATTTTAGCCCAGAACAAAGTCTGTAATAGTTTAGCTTTTCCTTGACAGCTACTGACTGAGGATTGGCTGTATTGATCTGCACTAAGCTGTTTAGCTGCACAAAACTCAAGAGCACACAAACAGACCCACAAACAAACCCAGAAGTACAGATACACACAAACATACGTAAGCAAACGCATTGTCATTCACAAGCACAACCATGCTCAGTCTCTCTTGCTCTGCCTCTTTTATATTAATAAAAGTATCTCTTCTTCTTCTTCTTAATACACACGCAGCCATGCACGGCAGACACACAAAGATATGCCGCCACAATCACACAACAGCGTGCAGTCATACAAACACACACAGATTGATGTATTCTCTCTGTTGCTATACTTAGGCTGTCTACTGGAAGTGGATTAACAGTGGCAGAGGACAAGCACTTTCATCACAGCAGAAGACAGAACATGACACTGCTCTCCCCTCTGACTTAACGCTGGCTCTAGTGTTTGTGAGTGCGGGATGGCAATCACATACACTCCCTCACATACACTCGCTTATAAGTACGTCTTTATAATTGAAACGTATGTCTTTTGTGTTCTAATCATCAACTAAAATCCTAAAAAATGTGTGTGTGTGTGTGTGTGTGTGTGTGTGTGTGTGCGAGGTCTGTACCTGGATGGTGATGCTTCTGTCGACACGGGACATGTTGATGCTATGTGGCTGTCCGTTGGCCAGGTTACGCTGGTCTACATCTATAGAAAATGGCTCCCTCAGTCCTCCCAGGTTATACCGCACCTGTAGAGAACCTGAAGACGTACAAGCCAATGGTTTGAAACCTGGTCTGGTTATATGCAACCTCACATCTCTGCTTTTCTTCTACTTCTCTAAAATGATTTAAGCATAAGCTCTCATCAATAAATACCGGAATGAATACAATGAATTTGTCAAGCACTGGCTGTAAAAACATGATTGCTGACGAATCCATAAGTAGTTAGTTCAATTCAATTCAATTCAATTTTATTTATAGTATCAAATCATAACAAGAGTTATCTCGAGGCACTTTACAGATAGAGTAGGTCTAGACCACACTCTATAAAGAGTGTATTAATAATTGATGACACCTAAGAATTGCCACCATAGTATTCTGGTTGACCTGGGCACTTAAGGCCAAAATGTAGTTTATTTTCTTTTCAAAGTGATGGGGCAAGCAGGGGTGAGGAATACAGGGTGAAACCCCGAAAGATTCAGACGGCCACAGCTTGACAGGGGATTATAGATATTTACTGTCTCAGGGCCCTGAGTGTGCATGGGACCTAAACATTTCTAGCAGCAGCCCTAGATAGTGTGAGTATATGTAGCTTTATTTTAGTGGAAATGCACATTGTTGGCTGAAACGCTAGATGGCACTGTCAAATTTGTATTACTTCTATTTTATCAAAGCACTTTGCGGCCTGTCAGCGGCTCCGTGGGAGGCCGCTGACTGGGGAGGATTTTCTGAGATTATAAAACTTTCCAAACTGTGCTGCAAGGACAGCCTTTAAGCATGTACTTTGCAGAAATAACAAGCATTACTGCAAGCAGACTTCTCAGTGGTGAGCAACCACAAATTGCGTGAGTGTGTGGACCATTACCGTTCTGCCTTAGAACCACAGCCAGATAATCCTGCGTCTTGGAGCTGACATACATCAGAATAGCTGGAGCGTTGGATGTGCTGAAACTGAAAGCCACTTCCTCTTTTGTTAGATTCACTTCATGTGGCATCAGCTGGTGCGTCAGGATCTTTGTGTCCCTACTGGCTCCTGCAACTGCTTCGGGCATGAAGTTGTACTTGACCAGTGTTCCTGCCTCAAAGAAACCCCCAACATCTGGGGGTTGAGATGAGATGAAAAAAGATATAAGAATAAATGATAACGGAAATAAGATGTAAGCAGGTGAACACACACAAATACAACAAATACTGCCTGGTAAAGTTTACATCACAAAGAGTTGAACGATCATATTTTGAATAATATGCAAAACCAAACATACCGCAACAACAACAGCAAGGATAAAAGATAGAAAAGACAGAAAGACACACAAACAGAAAGAAAAGAAAAACACCTTCCATCAAAAAGAAGCCACGGGGAAGCGCTCATAAACTCACACATGCCAAGACACAATGAGGTAGACATATTTAACGGCCAGAGAGAAATAAGCACACACATAAATATGGCTCTGTTCAGGAGGTGAAGTAAAGTGGTGTTAAATTGCTGTGCTCCAGCATCTGAAACCAAACAATACATTGTTTAACAGTACATTAACAGACCTAATGGCATATTCCAGCCATTCCAGGAGGCTTATTGATTCTCGTTATCAAGTGTTGAGAAGAAGGGACCTTATTTTTCAATACTCCTGTTATGCCTCTTGTTTGTGTTAATGTGTGTGTGTGTGTGTGTGTGTGTGTGTGTGTGTGTGTGTGTGTGTGTGTGTGTGTGCGTGTGTGTGCGTGTGTGTGTGCACGGATGCACAATATCCGTGTGTCAGTTACAGAGGAGAGAAAAAGGCACAATGTGCGTGAAATTAAAAAGAATGGTTACAGAGAAAGCAGCGAGCCTCAGGCTCTGTGTGTGTGTGTGTGTGTGTGTGTGTGTGTGTGTGTGTAAAAGCCATGGAATATTTGATATATAATATAATAATAATATATAATATAATATATAATATACTTGACATGTTTGCCTTCCCTCTGTGGAAGAAGTGAAAATGTATAACTACACCCCTTATGGGTGAAGAATACTAAGTGAACACATTTATGCATCTTATTTTAAAGCTTCACTTTACCCATCGTCTCCTTTTCGGACACAGTACAATTAATATTTCACGCTACATTACTTGAATTTAATATAAGGCTTATGACTAGAAAATGGGCAAGATCTCTGACTGCTATCGGTGTACAGGCAAAACCTCACTTCCATTCAGCTACACCACAATTCTATCCTCTATTCTGCTGTGCACTGATATAGTTTCAGGCTTTGGAAGTCTGGAGAGACCCATTTTACCAATTGTTCTGCGTTAACCAGGCGGAGAGCTTGTGAAGTTTTCAAATAGCCTGCTCCTCACTTGGGTTTTTTGATGCAGATGGATTGTTCACTGTCTGCAGTGATCCATGCCTCTGGGAATAACTGAATCAGACTTCAATCAGACAAAATGCAGTATTTCTGACAGAGCAGCATGCTTGAACGAATGCCTTGAATCAGTTACAGACGACATATGGAAAAACAAATCAACATAACAACCATCACAATCTATGGACAAATGGTCCATAGATTGGTCACATGGTCACAATGGTCACATGCCTTTTTTATTCTTACCTCACAACTACATTCACATCATACATTAAACAGAATGTTATCATGTGTCAGGTCAGATACTGCATATTAGCCACCCCTCTTTTACAGGTCATTCTAAATGTGTTATATTAGCAAGCTAACGTTAGCATTGTCAGTTTGTTCAGTTAGCCAGCTTCCAAAAATGAATGTTTTCGGAGGCCGGTGGACTGCCAATCCTCTATAAATGAAAGTAAATCTATGTATACATAGAGAAATACGTGCGTTTCAGAGTTACTAGTATTCATCAAGAAAACGGTCTTGTCTGCACATTTGAGGGCGTAGGTTTCAAAGAGTATAACATCAGTGGGCTATAAGCTGTGATTTCAACATATTGACCCAGGGAAACATACAGGTACATTGCACATTTGACCTAGGTCAAAAACATTGTATAGAACATAAAACCCTTTCAAAGGTTTACTTAATGTGACATACAAAGAGGATACTGAGCTGGGGAACATAGCACCCTCGGAACATAGATATGATCCCGTGAGAAATATCCGATAACGCTAACCTGGCTAACTTTATGAAGTCATTGTTGTGTTATTTTTTTGAAAAATAATTAAAAAATCTCTTTATTTGATAATTAAAGAACATTTTATAATTTTTCTTAGTGTTTTTTAATCAAATTCCATATTTCTTTCACCATACTTTTCATTCTAAACGTGTCACATTAGTAAGCTAATGTTAGCTTTGTCAGTTAATTAACCCTTGTGTTGTCTTCCCGTCGACCATGAAACTTTTTGTTTATCTGGGTCAAAATTTTAAATTAAACCCTTTTTTTTAACGTCCTTTTTTTTTTTTTTACCTTTTTCGACACTTTGTTTTTTTGTGGACGTTTTTGTCCCCACGTTTTTGAAGCTTTTTTTTTTTTTCAAATGCTGTAAAATTAAATAAAATACCCAAATTCAATGAAAGTAGTGAACTAATCATTTATTTTACCTGTGAAGAGTGGTGTATGGAACCATCCACGTTATTTTTTTTCACAATTTGGTTGAAAGAAACCCCAAATTTCTGATATAGAAACTTTGAAAACGGGTCAAATTTGACCCGAGGAAAACAGAAGGGTTAAGTTAGCTGCACAACAGTTACACCTGGCAGTTTGCGGTAATAAATTACTATTAACAAGTAATTTCTATATAACTACCTAACCTGTTTTCATTTAGTGTTTGCCAACACTTGCATTATAACTTAGTTTGAACTGTACGAAGAGCTTGTGCAAACGGCCCAAATCTTGCCTTCCGCTTAACTTTAAAAGCTATTCTTACATTTTATCTTTATTCATACAAACTGAAGATTAAGTGGATCCTTAGAGTAACCTGTTTCGGCCTTTTCTGCCCTGCTGAGAAAAAGAGTAAAGAGACTCCGAGGTGCTGCCCAGAGTCTCAGCAGCAACACACACAACTGTCTGGAAGCAAAAGAGGGAATCTTTAGGTGTGTGTTTGTGTTTGTGTTTGTGTGTGTGTGTGTGTGTGTGTGTGTGTATGTGTGTGTGTGTGTGTGTGTGTGTGTGTGTGTGTGTGTGTATATATATATATATATATATATATATATATATATGTGTGTGTGTGTGTGTGTGTGTGTGTGTGTGTGTGTGCGTGATTTATGTCAGAACGTGAAGAAGTATTGGAAAGGGAATTTGTGCAAGCATGCAAACCTAACCAGAGGCCTGTACTACGAAGCGAGATTTGGCGTTAACGAGCTAACTTCAGGCTCAACCCAGGGTTTTCTGTACTATGAAGGTGGATCACTTGTGATCGGGTTCAATCGCCGTGGTAACTTATGCTGAACGCCTAACCTGGTCGGGAGCAGGTTATGTTGGAGATTAGAGATCAACCGGTGTAAAAGCACCGCCCACTGACCAATCAATACTCGACTGATAACGGCGTCACCGTTCTTAGAAGATCAGCTGGAGCTCGGTTCGCGGAGAGAGAGAGAGGTGCGCTCATAAAAGTTAAAACATTTAGAGACCGACAACCCCGTTAACATTCCCTGATGGGTATTTTTATGAAAGATATAGATTTTCAGCAGAGGGAATTACTTATAGGCTATTTGTTGCCTTCTTTAGTCGTGTTTTGCCAATGCGCACATCGGTTTAAATTATGTTTTTATGTTTTTTTTTATTTTCTCTCACGATTGCGCACCACTGCTGGGGTTGCAACTGAAATAAAAGCCTAAACTGATGGGGAAGTGACCAGTTTAGTCTAATGTATTGTAGTGGGTGTACTGTACTGTATATTGGCCAGAATCTGCCTTTGGGGGAGGAGGGGGGCATATCATAGTGGGGGGTCTGGGTGTCCTCCCCCAGGGAAGTTTTAAGCATCAACGACTTCATTTCCGATACACTTTTATGCACCAATTTATGGTGAAATACCTCCATTGAGCCTATGTGAAGAAAAAAGCACAGATGACAATTCAAAATATATCAAACATATAATGGAAAGTATGTTGTTACGTGTCATTGGGCATTTTTAAGTGAGTATATGGAAATCCTGGAGCTTACTATCACGTAGACTACACCACTGGATATTGATAAGCTAAGCGTTGTGATTTACGCATAACAGCGTCGGCTTTTTTGCCAGCTTTCTTTCCTGCGTTTTGCCTGTTAAACCGTGTCTGTGTTCTTCATATTTATGTAGAATTATAGTTTGTTCTTCTTGTTTAAAAGATGCAGCTCTGGTAGATGTTTGCGATTGGTCGTGGTGTGCAAACACCGCCTCTTTTATGTGAACGCGCATGTCTCTAGATTGAAAAAACCTGGGTTGACTGAACTAGTTGATAACCAGCGTCGTGATACAGCTTATGCGGGACCACGGTTGTTAGGTTAGGTGAAGCCGGATCACTGAAAGAAATCCAGGAAATGTTGATCTTGATTCGTAGTACAGGCCTCAGGTCTCTGCAAATGCGTGTGTGTGTCTATGTATATGTACACATGCACATCGGCTCCATGTGACCCTCAAGGGCAGAAAAGCAGAAGAATGAGAGTATATAATAATAATACTGCAGGGTCCCCTGAGCTGTGTGTAAATATGGATACAATGGAAATGCACTATGCAATTATGGCTGGCTTCATGCATTTTTCACTCGCTGGGAGAGAGGGGGAAAAATTCGGTAAAAGGGAAAAAAGGAGAGGGGCAACTGGGAGAGGAGAAAAGTCGGAGTAGGAATGAAGAGAGGGAAGAGGTGAGAAAGAAAAGAAAATGTAGAGGGGAAACAGTAAAAAAGCAGGAAAGAGAGAGAGAAGAGAGGCAGAGCAGGTGGGTGTAAATGGGAAAAAAGGGAGCAGAGAAAAAGAGGAGGGGGTGAAGAAAGTAGAAAGCGAAAGAAATGAAAGGAATAGAAAGAAAAAGAAGGAAATGAGAAAAAGGAAGAGGATGGAGAGTGACAAGAGTAAAATGAGACTTGAAAAAATAGAGGAGGAGCAAGGGTAGGTTCAGAGATGAAGGGGGGAAATGGAGGGGAGAAATATGAAAAGCAGATGAAGGTTTGGAGAAGAGAAGAGAAAAGCGAAAATGTAGAAGACAGAAAAGGAAAAGATTTTCGATAGGGAGGAGAGTAGCACAAAGCGGAGCAAGAAGAGGAAGCAGTGAAACGTATAAAAGGGACAGGAGATAGAAAAGAGATGAGAATAAAAAAGAGGGAACATGTGTGAAGAAAGGAAAACAAAGAAGAGGACTGGAGGCAGAGAAAAGAAGGAAAGGAGGAGACAGAAGAGAAAGAGGGGAGACATATATCATGCAAAGAAACAAACAGACACAAGGGTGTGCTCTCTCCCTTTCTTTGCCTTTCTTTTTTTTCTGACACAGATAGACTAATACATAAACACACACACCCTCGCACAGACAGTAATCTCTATTCTCTAAATCCCAAAATGCCTGATTGGTTATGACAGGATTCAGAGGAGGTCTTCTCATGTCTTACAGTAGCCTATCACCACACACTGTCAGCCTCTTCCCTTACACACACACACACACACACACACACACGCACACACACGCACACACATGCACACACTCACGCACGCACGCACGCACGCACACTTTGTGTTTCTGTCATCTTGTCACCCCCCTGCCAAGAGCACAGGGAAAAAACACTATTAGGCTTTAGGAAACAAATTAATTCACGTGTCGGGGATCAACTCTGACTGGGAGCTTGCAGAAAGCCTCTGACAACAACTGCTCTTCTCCCCAGAGCATTTTATGAAAACTTGTTTTGGGAAGTACAACTTTAATGCTGTATCTAATGAATCCCTGTGAAACAAAAATGATGTACTGTAGTAGCAATATGCAACAGTGCACATGCAGAGTCACAGTGTGACATTTCTCATCTCTCAACTTCAATAACCTAGAGCTACCCATGGCTTAGTAAAGTGACTTGCTTTTTGTTTTTTTAGTATGATCTCTCAGCTCTGCATTTGCACAGTTTTAGCATTCAGTCAGTGCACTCTACAGTCAGGGAGAATTGGTGGGTAAGCACACTATCACTCTCAATCGATGCCTTTTATCATAAGACCAAACACCTTCAACACCGACGGCTCCAAACTGAATAGGAAGTAAGCACAATCACATAGCACAGCAAAAATCACAGTTGGTTGTCAGGCAATGAAGCTCATTGAAACTACTCCAGCAGTAATCATGGCACTATTTGCCTCTGGCTTTGTAAACTAAAAAGAGACAATGCCAATGATAACGTGGCTTTACAAAGATGCCCGTAAACCCTGTTGGAAAAGTGTTAGCCGAGAGATTATGACTCAGTGTGTAATCCTAAAACTCTGAGCGTAAAAGGTAGTTGTGAGGTTTGAAGAAGAGAATAAAGGAAATAAAAATTGCACAAAAAAACCCTGCAGTGCTGGCAAAGTGGAAATAAAATCAGACATAAAATAGTACCTGAAAGCCCACACAAAGAGAGATTGATTCATCTTGCAATTGAAGTTTTGAAGATGAAAAGCAGCGTGATGCATTTGTGGCGTTTATAGTCCCATGATCTACCTTCAATTAGGGACTGAAATTGTATTTCCAAAAACGCCTCTCACCTCTGGTGCAGAACGGGCCGTCATAGGCAGTGGCGGTGCAGTCACACAGGTAGCCGTTGTACCTCTCCACACACTTCCCTCCGTTCCGGCAGTACATGCCAAAACTGGTACAGTGTCCTTGGCAACCGGGCTTGACCCCGGGCGTCACCATGGCCCTCTCTTCCAGGTCGAGGGTGATTCCGTTCATCCGCAGGGCTCGGATACAGCCCAGGAACCCCCTCTGCCCCCCTGCAGCACCTGAGGACCGAGGGAGAGAGGTGGTATCAGTGTAGCAAGGATGTGTAGCATTGGGACATAACAAATAAAAAGGACAAATGGAAGTCAGGGTCACAGAAGTCATTTTGAATATAAGAGGCTTTTTAAATCTCTTTTTTAGAAATGTTAATATCCTAACGCCTGGAGGAAGCCACTGATGTCACGTTAATAGTTCTAGTGACGCCGAACTTGAAACAACCTTCAACTCATTTGATTTCTTCACTAATTAAAACAGCCTAATGAACACTGTGTCTTAATGAACATCTCACAAGCAAACACACACGCAAATGAATGCACGAATGCGCGTAAACTACATACTACAGGCAAACACACACACATTCAAAACACCGCACACAGCGCACCTGATTTGAACGAGTCAATATAAGCATTAATGCTTAGCCTTGGGGTGTCGATAGCCATTCCTCTAAAGTGCCTACATCGTCATTCTGGCCTTGCACCATTACAGTCTAACTCCCCATTAACTTGGACAGAGTAGGGGTGTTAAATAGATGAATGTGCACCCAAATGACTATAGCAATAAACACACTCATAAACAGGCACCCACGGGTATAGATTCAAATGTACACAAGCACACCCACAGAGGACGGTTAGACTGTATGGATACACATGGATGGGCGCACACTCACACGCACTATAATTAACAATAGCCGAGGGGCATTTTAGTTATTAAAACCTCTCAATTGCATCCTTTGGATTACAGAGAAGTGTCCATTCAAGAAGACATGTTAAGGAGACTTGAACACACACACACACACACACACACACACACACACACACACACACACACACACACACACACACACACAACACAATCTAAATTATAGAGTGTGGTCTAGACCTACTCTATCTGTAAAGTGTCCTGAGGTAACTACTGGCATGATTAAACACTATAAATAAAAATGAATTGAAAATTGAATCTGCTAGTTAAGCCACACAGGTACAACACAATAAGATTTCTAATACATGTACTTTGGTTATCTCCAGCCGGTAAATTATTCACATATCAGGATGCAGCTGGGCTTTTACACGCTCTCCCACTTTCCATTCCCACAAAGAGTTTGACTTTTAGTAGACCTGTTAATTAATCTATTTTGTACCCCTGATTGGCTGGAGGTTTCTGCCACCTGTTTACCCAGATCTAAATCAGTCTCTGATTAAACGGACAGCAGGCTCTGAGGCCTGTGGAGACCAGGGCGGGCACATACAAAGGTACACACACACACACACACACACACACACACACACACACACACACACACACACACACACACACACACACAGGTGCATACAGTACAGCTCACAAATGGCATGTAATGGAGCCTGACTGATACTGACTGATGTCAACATTGGCAGCCAGATATAAAATGTTTTGGTAAATATGGTGAAAAATGTAATGCTGTGCAGTAGATTGCAACAATATTTTTATAGACTGCATTTTTATGTATGAGTACCTTTGTTCTTTATCAGGTAGATATTGTGTTCTGTCTGTTTATCTAATTTTACTTTTGTATATTCTTACTTTGTTGCTACCAACAATATTGTCTTAATTCGCTGATATATCATTATCTGATTTTTCCTTTTCTTGAATATCAGCCTTAAAAATTGAGTATTGGTCAGGGTTTAGATTGCACACACACACACACACACACACAAACACACACACACACACTAATAAAATTCACATGTAGCATGTTTGCACTTATTTATTTAATGGTGTGATGTGTGTGGCTCAAGGGTACAGTACCCTGTAATGAAGTGCTAATGAGAAAACATGTTATATTCATTAGGATATACACAGTACACGCACAACACATACCGTATACACGCAACAACAAAATTACCAATTAAAAGAGAAGTCATAAAATGGGACCTTTTGGCCTTCACTGTGTGTGTGTGTGTGTGTGTGTGTGTGTGTGTGTGTGTGTATGCGTGTTTATGTTGGTGTGGATTATACATTACTGAGAAAAGATGAACTAATGATAAACATGCAGTATGCACTCAAATACTGTATAGAGTTAAGGGAATGGGCAAACATGTATATGGACTGTTCTTTGAAGCCTGATCCAACCACACAGATAAATTCCCCATTTACACCAACAGGCAGCACATCTGCTGCACTGCTGTTCTTCGATTATCATTGTATAAGTGGCTTAATAGAATAGTGGTATGTCCTATTTCTTTCTGTTAATCTGTTTGTTGTTTAACACTGAGGAGATCCCCAAAACAGTGTTTACTCACGCTATGTTTATTGGGGATGCACTTAAGGGTGCAATTTGTATTGGTTTTAGATGAATATTTTTGATTCATATAGTCGAAATGCCATTTCAAATGCCTTCTACACCCACTGGCCTTTCCATGGGGGAGATATTATCATAGAAATCCCATTTTACCAGCCCAGTGCTTTACATCTGTTAGTTTACAGCAAAGCCCCCCCCCCCAACTATCTCTCTTAAAGGTCCATAATGGGTTTGCTTCTGATGGATCACTGCACTGAAAATGTACTCGTGTATTGCAATAAGCCCGAGTCTACAGACATTCCTCACACCTGTGTGCTAATGTGTAGCATGAATCAAAAAAGTAGCAGCACAAGAACATGAACAGTTACATTTCAGAAGATGAATCCTGGCTAAACTTTAATCACCACTAATGTGGAGCCGCAACAAAACACACTCTACTTGAACTGTGGGTGAGGTCCGTGTGTGTTTGTGTGTACTGTGAAAACTGAAGTCATTATGTGTGCATTAATGTCACACAGACACTTCATTATACTCATTGAATGATACCTACTGTCTTGGCAGGTGAGTGAGGCTGGTTTCCCTGTGACAGGTTGTCGCACACATGCAGTGTGTAGAAACAAGCAAGAAAAGAAAGACAAAACAATCCAACCATGAGAGAATTGAGCAAAAAACATGCAAAAACATAAAAAGTAAGATAGTGAGCATTAATCAAGAAGGGAATCAAAAGAACAGATGGTGGCATTAAATAAATAAAATGTTGCAAGATTGATAGTTATGTGCATGTATGAAGTGAATAGGAGAGCTAAAAGTTAACAGTGTGAAGTAAATGACAGCAGGCTGATGGTATAACATTTACTCTCAGGGCCATTAGAGCAAATGAGCCACTGTGCAGTAAACACTAAAGCAATCAAATGCTTGATGAGGAGCATATTGATTGAGAAAAAGAGAAGGAGATGATACAGCGGTAGATATGAGAACAAGGTGAGCGAAATAAAGCTCCCTGTTGTACATACCTACTGTGTGATTATGTGAAATCATAACAGATCATTTTAATCTTTTTTTAAGTTCTTTTTAGCCTTCTGGATCACATTGTTTTTTTCCTCACTACTTTGAAACAGCCACATCGATATCAATCGGAGATGACGTGTGAAGAGGCGGGGGATCTTACAAGGAACAATCAGGCAAGTTCAGTCTGCGGGGCTCTCCCCACTCTTTCCAAATCTCTCCATCAAACACAAAAAAAGATCTCTATCTTTTCTTGATGTCAGAGGCCAGATCTAAACCACTTCCCCTTTCCTGTGTGTGTGTCACACTGTAATTTCTCAAAGCAATCCTCAAATGAGGTTTAAGCAGGGATTAGAGGTCAGATATGAGAAGGTGCTGACACCTCTGTGGCTGTCGTTACTGTACACAAGTCTTTTCCTCCTTTTTCTCTATCTTCCACTACCTCTTGAGTTTTTAGATGTGTGCCATACACAGCAGGCCTGTGCCTTCTCCTGTCTTCCTTTCGGCAGAAAAGGCAGAATACACACATGCAAATGAGGCTGAGGCGCTACCTGAAAGCCATTACGTTCCCAGTTTAGTAGCCGCGAGTCGTACAGCAACAAAACCTTTCTCGCACCTTCCCATTTCACTAAATGAAAGTACAAATACACTGAGAGGAAAATCAGCTAAAAAAATAACATGTAATAAAAATTGGGACATGATAAGGTGAGGATGCTTCAGCAGCGTTCAAATCAGCAAAAGTGATGAGACGGTGAAATCATATTATAAACGGGGATCAGCAGGGTTCAGGCTATCACATCGGGATGCCTGATTGGTATTTGGAACAATCTCCTTTGGGCAGAACTTTTTCAATGAGATAGTAGGAACTCTGTGATCCGCCTCAGCACTTTTGCTTCTATCCTCAAATCCCTGAAACTATTTTAGCCCCAGAGTTTGGCTTATAGCGTATTGACAGCTCAGCACAAAAGGTAGAATGAGACCGAGAAGTAAAGGCATAGGGAGAAAACTGGACAGATCCTCTGCCATTTAAACGGCTGATGAGCTTGAGAGGCATTGTGTGGAGAGAAGGACGAAGCCATAAGGCGCTAACCAGAGAATGTGCATGTGGGATATGGAAAGTCAGAGGGTTGATATAGTCCTTTTACAATGATAGTTTCTTAATCCAAAGGAATATAATTGCACAGTCAAACGTATTAAAGTATTAAATAAATGACCTCTATAACTGAATTAAGCCAGCACAGAGGCTCAGTTTTAACTTTATTAAAACTCTGATCACTTACACGGATTAGTTTCCGAGGACGCGCGTGACTGCATATCATAAAACGAGAAATGGCTGTGTGTGTGCTGGATTAACATGAACTTAATTAGCAGTGGCTGTGGCTAAGATGGGCTGAAGCAGCTTTAGAGAGAACCCAGTGAGGCTGCCACATCTTTAACTTCGGAAACAATCGGACGTCTTCACAATGGATGTCTGCATCTGAGGGCAACATTACTGGAAATAAAGAACGCACAGAAGGTTTCTTTTTTTAATTCAATCCAATTACGATTACATGGATGATGTGTAAGGCATTTGCCTTCCACACATAAGAGTTTGTAATTATGGTGTGTTTGTCTCTGCGAATGTCCCTCCTACACAAAGTGGATATTAAATGTTCAAATTGCAATCAAATGTGTGTGCACAGGAGTCATTCTTACACATAGCGGTCGCTTATTGTTTGGATTGAGTGGGAGTGTGTGTGTGTCTTACCCACGTAGAGCTGACTGAACAGCTCTAGCCGTGTGTGGCCCTGTGCAGGAGCAAGCCGAGATGCCCGATATGTCTGATCCAACTGAAGGACTGACTCTTTGACGTTTCGCTCGGCCATCACGTGATGCCATTGGTCGTCATTGAGGGGCGTGGCCGAATGCACCGTCAACTCCACACGTCCGTTTCCAACGTCAAAGGAGAAGGAAATGATTTTATGAGCTGCACAGAAAGTGTTTGAGAAAGAAAGAATCAATTCACCTAGAATTTTACTGTAGTTACAGAAGTCATTTATTAAACTACATGAAGCAAAAATCAAAACTTTCTAAAAACCCATAACTCGCTGTTTTGTCATAGTCCAGTCTGCAGGTAAATATGCATTCAATTTCTAATCTAATGGCTCATTTGTTTCAAGGCCATTCATTTGGCTTGTATAGATTTCAGCTTTGCAATTCACGACTGCTCACAGCTTTGGACAGGACTAATCTCACAGAAAGTCAATAGATGCCAGGAACTTGGTTTTGCATGACATAAGGTTGTACCGCAGCAGTTTTCATGTGGTGTGTTTTTGCTGTTCTTGAACTAGGTGTAAAGGCTTAATTTGTTGGAGAGATGAAAGCCATCGAGTGAGAGAAGAAAGAGTTCATAAGAGATAACTCACAGAGAGTGTGTTACAATAAACAAAGAGAAGGAAAAGAGAAGGGAAATGAATGAAAAATAAGGGTTTTTCTGCAAGATAAATTTTCATCTGAATAGATGCGTGCATGCGTGCGTGCGTGCGTGTGTGCGTGTGTGTGTATGTGTTTGGGATGTGCTATGGGAAATGAAGGAAGTTGAAATGCCATAAAGTTTATTGCTTCTCCGCAGTTCAATAGCCTAATATTTAAACAGACCAACAGAGGGCATTGTTATACCTTTTTTGACAATGGCAGGTCAAATATTCATCGATATTTCTTTATTACAGTGTGTGTGTGTGTGTGTGTGTGTGTGTGTGTTCTTGTTTAACTATATTCGTGGGGTCCAAAAACCGGGAATACAGTATACTCCGGACAGCTTTGTGGGGCCAAAATGCTGGACCCCACAAGTTTAAAGGGCTGTTTGAGGGTTAAGACTTGGTTTTAGGATTATGGTTAGAATTAGGTTACCCTAGGTTAGGGTTAGGGTAAGGGTTAAGGTTAGGCATTTAGTTGTGATGGTTAAAGTTAGGTTAAGGAGCTAGGGAATGCATTATGTCAATGACGGGTCCCCACAAAGATGTGTGTGTGTGTGTGTGTGTGTGTGTGTGTGTGTGTGTGTGTGTGTGTGTGTGTTTCAGCCTACCACCTGTCCATTCCAGATGTTTTGCTACTGCATTGGTGAGGTCACTGTCTGATGGCTTTTAACCTCTCTGTAGGGAACAGTGATCAATCTGTACACTGTGTGTGTGTTTGTGTGTGTTATAACAGAAAAGGAGTTGAAGAAAGAGGCAGAGAATGTGTGTGTTCTTATTTCCACCTCTATCTCAACTTGAAACAGTCATGTAAATAATCTCCACAAGAAGAAATGTTATTTATGAGACACTACTAAGCAGACACAGTTAATATTCGGCTTTATATGAATACATTTAAGCTGAGTGGCATTTCTCTCATCATTTTCAACTGCAAGACACTGTTGGTTTGGATTCACAATTTTATTGTCGAGAAAAAACAATGAGGGAATTATTTTTGCTGCTGGAAAGATGATTTGCAATTGTCAAATTAAAACCCAATTTGACGCTTTCCTTAATGTTTGGTGCTACTGTGAGACCGCCGTAATAAAGCCATATATTCTGGGTGGTGCCATTTGGTGATTATTGGCACCAGTGTGCTGCAGTCATAGAGATGATGAATAACCACTTCATAGCTCTATATGTTACTGCTCCATTATGGCTTCATTTGGCTCAGATATTAGAGTGGATCATTTTATGTAGTGGTCAATGGGGAAATGAACTTTCTTTTTTCCCCTTTTCCCAATCAATATGCCTGGCCTTTTTCTGCTTTTCATATTGCTTTCATGTAATTATCTCTTATTCTTCCATTCAAACTATCCCTTCTATGTTACACATATAGTTCCATTGTTTTCTTTGTTCTTTTGTTTGCTTATTCTTTCATTCCTTCCCCCCTTTTATCCATCTCCACAGTCCCCTGACTCTATCCTCCCTTCTCTGTGTATAATGTCCACAATGTTGCATTCACTTACCCATCCCTTATGACTACTTTGCCCTCCCTCCTTTCCATCTTCCCTTCCTTGATCCCTTTCTTGCAGACATGATTATTTCCTCTTGAGATGAGAAGCAAAGACACCAGAAATCATCACAGCAAAAGCCTGTCTGGATGTGCTGAGTGCATTAACCTATAAGATAAATCTGAAAAGTGCTGAAATATTCAACTACCTACAAAACACAACACACACAGGAGCATGCAGACAAATAGGTGCATGCACACGCAGTAAAGCTAAGCCCTCTGACAGGCTTTAGTACACTGAATAAATGATGTCTGTATGCACAGAGCAGCTCTGCAGGGCTGAGATTGCGGCATCAGTTATTTTAAATGCTGTAAGAAAGCCAAACATATATCAGAATACCCCAATAGAAACAAAGCTATACAATTCTGCTATAGCAACGCTGAACGGCATGCAAGTGTTTGATTGTCAGTGAGTTGTTTTAGCAGCACTGCAAAGCAATATGGATGCCCTACAACTTTCATTTTTATACTCTGTCCACAGGCAGGGATGAAAACTATAGTGCCCTCAGAGCCCCGAGCTTGCGTCAACTATTTGCATAGCTGTGATTGATGTTATGAGTGTTACTGTGTGTGTGTGCGTGTGAATGTCATTTTGTATGTGCGAGATACACTTGCATGTTGGCCTCGGACCCAGCAGAGCTTTTTATTTTCACTATTTGTTTTTCTATTCATCTTTTAATATGGAGGCTGAATAAGCCAAGCTCTTAATTATGCGTCAGCACAGCACAACCAAACCATGATAAATAGTAAAAGAGATTGTATATGTCTTTGCGTGAAAGATCACTGCTTGTGTTGCTGTGCATATATGTGCGTTTCAATTGCAGTTCTTCTGGCAGTATATTATCTCTTCGATTTCTCCTCTGTTATACTTGCTAATTCTTTGTTGTTTGTCTCATTTTCTTTGTTAGCCTTTTGCTCTGTGTTTTCCACCCCTGGGATGGCTGGAACAGTCCGGCCCTTTTATGGTGGGAAACTCTATTTAAGTGCAAGCCACAGCAAACCTGCTGCTGTTGACGCTGAAACAAGATTTAAAGCAAGTTTAAGCATCTCTTTGTGACAAAAAGGCTCTTCAAATTGCATTTTTGTTATGCTAATCAGCAAAGAACCTGCATGTTCACAATGCAAATTATGTTTCTTAGTATGTACATAGAACACACATGAACTTTTGACAGTTTTTAAAGAGGAGTCTGAAAAATATATATTCTTAGTAGTGGCTGTTTTTCTCTAGATAACTACATATTGCTTTACAAGTCAGAGAAACATTTGACAACTTCAGAAAGCTAGAGATGCATAGACCACTGCTAAACTTCAGATGTAAACTTTGTGTCCGTCTGGCCTTCACATAAAAAGGCAATAATTCTATTTTATAAGCCGAGGTTCTCAGCTGGATCCCTGACTGAAAGTGTTTATAACCTCTGGGCGAGACTATCGCTGAAGTTGCAGCCTCTTAAAGACCAAAAACATGACACATACATACTTTCCACTGAGCACCCCAGAAGTCAAGCATTTCTGTATTTAGGGACCTTTTAATCTGTCCTCAACCCTGTTACCAGTCCAGTTCACATGGTTCTGAATATGTCTTCAATGCTGCCTCTCATGTGTCTATGCCTACTTCTTAAACTCCAAAGAGGAATAGTGTCCACCTGATGGCTTTGAGTCTGCTGAGGTCACAGTAATTCGTGATTTGTACAAGGTCGTGTGTGTGTGTGTGTGTGTGTGTGTGTGTGTGTGTGTGTGTGTGTGTGTGTGTGTCTCTGTGTATGTATCTGTAAGTGTGTGTATATGCTTTGAGCTCCTGCAATGGCACAGCTACGCTATGCTGGCCTAATGCTAGTCATTTCATGCCTTGACCGGATTGCAGCAGATACAGTTTTTGCACCAGCAAGCGAGGGCAGCGATTATGTGTGTGTTTATGTGTTTGTGTGTGTGAGTGTGTGTGTGTGTGCATGCAACTTGCTTTGCAAGTGTGTGGCTTTACCGTGTGCTGTGGGCAAAATGCAAGATGATAGCAAGGGAGAGGGGAGTGGAAATCGATGTGGGGGCATTTTGAGAGCCTCGACAAACGCACGCACGCACGCACGCACGCACACACGCACGCACGCACGCACGCACGCACGCACGCACGCACGCACGCATGCACACACTCCCCTGGCCTGCTGTGCAGCCGTGACAGACGAGATACTTGCTGTATCTTTGTATGTATTTGTGTGTATGTTTGGAAGACAAATACCAAACCCCAAACTTCTCACTGTACTTGCATGTAGGGTCTCAGCACATTGTTTTGTTTCTGCACTAATAAGTGTTTCGCATGCATTGGTGGTATGTATATGATTGTGCAAAATCAAGATCAACTGTAGGAAAGAATTGGGAAAGAAAATGAAAAGGGCCACAAACCAGCTGACATATTGTGACCCAGTGTAATGGCATTAAAAAGCACCTTGGTTCAAAAATCATCTGATTACTTTGTGTCTATTCACTGGTTGGCATTTTGACACAAAATGGCGGGCCAGGCGCACCAGCAGGAAATGTTAAGGGAGCGCTTTTTTTACACCCAATGTTAAAATCCCTTTGAATCCCAATGAAATGCAATTAGTTATCTATCGACAGCCATGCTGTGCCATGAACCCCCTTCACAATGCAGCTCTGCAATTAAATTGAAGCCTGAGATTTTAACATTCTTGATCATTGCGGCTCCAGCAAGGCCGCTGGGATGTTAATTTGAGGCGCTGGAGCAAGATCACAGAAACTTACTGCGTGACATGTCAATCATAAGTCTCAGAAAGGACTTAGAGAATGTGAAATGGGCTGGTGCAAAGCTGTCCCATTTATTTTGGGATTTAAAACACTTCTCCTCTCCTTTCACATTTTCCTCTCCTCTGTCGCCATCTCTTCCATTTCTTCGACTTAATAGGTCTATAAGAGCATTGTCTCTTTTTTGTATTTCGTCCATCTAGTAAGGGTTTATAGCATAGGAACTGCACAATGCACTAATTCAGGTAGAGAGACAAAAAACAGTTAAGACAAATAATTAAATACTTTGTTACTTTCTACATTGACTATAACCAATAAGGTGGAATAATAAACATCGCAATCACGTAATACAAATTAAAAGTAAGATTTAGAGACCCATTACAAAGGTGTGGGCATCATTTCAACAAGATTATTTTGGTATGTGTCTACTTTTATACAACAGTTCTGTTGTATCTCGAGAATATCAAATCTGAAAGCGTCTTAGCACGATAAGGCCCCCATGACTGAACACCCTCTCAACTGGTGCAATGGTTGCTTTTGTGTCTATAAGAAAAGCTATGATGTCTTAGGGCTGGGCTCTTGCTTCTCTTCTCGTCTGCTGCTCTCAGGACACGGGAATCTTTCCATCTCTGCTGCTATAAGATCTGAAAGCAGATGATATTATATATTATATATGAATGGATAGATAACAGATTATAATATATATGATACACATATGGTTATATTCAAAACAAAGTTACTATACTACTATAACTTTATTGAACAGCCTCCTGTAAAATGTGCCCACATGCAGTTCGTTTCATTTCATTTCTATGGATTGGTATATATATATATATATATATATATATATATATATTTATTTTTCTCAGAAACATCTAGACTTGGACTCCAAAGCTATCCATAAATGAATAACTCATTTAAAAATAATTTTGTGTCAGAAGTTTAGCAAAAAAACGTGGAGTAGGGTGTACAAAGTGTTTTTATAGCAGCATTACTCTTTAATAAGTGATGATAAAATATTAAACTCACCCAGTAGTTCCTCTCTAATCATTTGCTGATGACATCATCTGATGCAAGAACATCATGGTCAAGCCAGAGGGGGCAAAAGGAAGGGTCCAGCAGAACAGACAGCATGTAGACTGTGTCTCCAACATTGGGCTCCAAAACGTCTACAAGCCTGTCAGCTGGCCAAATAATCTTGGTGATAGACACAGCTCTTTATGTCATTAGGCCTCGAGAAGACTGTTGTGTCTGTAATTTTCCAAATGAGTGATGGCTTCCACAAGCCTTAAAGCTGAACTCCATCTGACTGATGTTGCTGAGGGAATACTGCGGTTGGCACCATATTCTGCCCCAAAAGCTCCTTTCAACCCATAGGTGGAGTGAAGCAAACAGCAAAATGTGTTCACCCTAGCCATTGGGCTGTTTAGTGTGTTTATCTCTTTCAGCCCATCACAAATAGCTGTAACGGATGTGCAAAACACTGCAGGCAATGTTTTCATCAGTTATTCTCAAAGGATTCCATGTCAGCTTGGTAATTATCTCCTCTTCTCATAGGGTGTGGTCTTCCAGGTCTTCTTCTTCACTTTCAGCTGAGCCCACAGAGGGAACACAGACCGTGAAGGACCTCTTCATATTTGAAGCATTATCACAGATGATGTAACTTTATGCTTTATTAAATAGTTATCACAGTGTGTTCAAACGTGTCGCTTTTCTCTCTCGCTGCTGTGAGATCCTGTAAATCTGTCAGGGCTTAGAGGAACAGACTGTAGTTTTGAACTCTGGTATTTTGGCATGAGAAGCTTGTGAAAGATAAGGTTTGCTAAAATAAGCAGGCCACACCTGTTATTCTAATGTGTCAAATAAATATCTAAACACATCTTATGTTGCTCATCTCATTTTCAGGTTGTAGCTACAGAACGTCAAGTAAGAAAACTGTAGTGATTCTGTCCTCTGAGTAAACAAAAAACAGATATCAATTGAATATTGATATTTGAGCTATTTACTATCTTTGTTATTGTAAAAACAGTTGATGTAAAACTGCACATGCTTTCTGGGTGGGAAGACTTCCGTCTCTTGAATGTGGGCAGGTACACTTGAGTGTGTACCTGCACACATTCAAGAGACGGAAGTGTGTGTATGTGCGCGTGTGCGTGCATGCGTGCGTGTGCATGTGTGTGTGTGTGTGTGTGTGTGTGTGTGTGTGTATGTGTGTGCGTGCGTGTAAGAGAGAGAAAGAGCAAGAGCGAGAGAGCTTGTGTTTTGTCAACCCTGAAAAGGGTGATTTGGTTAAGCAGAGGTTTATAATGGACATAATTATTGCACACACCAATTACCTTAAATAAATGATTGCTCTCTCTTGCAATCACACAAAGTAGTGCGCCATAATCAGGAAGACAATTGACTGCTGCTTATGAGTGCATGTGCATCAGTGTGTGTGTGTGTGTGTGTGTGTGTGGTGATTACACCCAGATTACACCCAGCGCTGGATAAAACCTCACACTGGGTTAGATAAAGAGTCAGAGTAAGAGAGAGAATAAGAGCGACAAACAGAGAGAGAAATGACTCTCATGCACACAAACTATCACTCAGATGCATCTTACATTTGAGCTCCAAGCGGATGAAGTCGGTGTTGCCCAGGTTTTCCAGAAAGACGCCGTAGGATGCGCTGGTCTTAAAATAGAAGGAGATGTCGGCGCTGGTCTCACCCTGGAAAGTGGCAAAGTGCAGGTAGGATGACGGGGTGGTGAACGATGCAGCGTTCCAGTAGTTATCTGTGGAAAAATAGATATAATCACAACTCTGGACCAGCCCATCCGGCATGCACCTACTGTACTGTACCCTCCATCAGCACTGCAGCACACACAGCCCACACAAAACCCATTCCAAACTGATAAGCTGCAGAATAAATTCATTGTAGAAATGGTTTTATTTCAAATGGTTATGCATCCATTTTCATTTCATTCCAAAGAGCTGCCAATCTATTTGGGATAAAACAATGTTATCTCACGTCCAGTGTCTAATGTGGCTCATTTAATATCTCCTCAGCAGAATTATTTAATCACCTAATACTCTATTTCTGTGCGGAGGTTTCAACATGGGCTGTAATTTCCTGCAACTTCAATACTACTCAATATAAGGTTGATCATATCATAAGAGAGAGAGACCATTTCTTTTCTTCTAAATGGAGGATCTAAGAAGGGGACAATGGTACATGGATACGGTGCTGTGGGATTTTTGATAACAACTTTTCTAATGACTTTTAAGAAGCGAAACCAGCGGCTGCTAATGAAGACAAAGTAGCAGCATGCTAAACAGCTGCTGATGAATTATCAGACTGTGGTTGATGAAGTGACTTCTCTGCTGTCCCCTCTCCTCTCTCCTTGCCATGTCTCTGTCTCGGTCCTATCACTCAAGGAAGATGAAGAGTAGTGAGGAAAAGAAGGGGAGGAGGAGGAGCAGAGGAGAAGAGAGTGTGAAGAGGACAGCTGAGAAGAGAAGACAGAAGGCCAGGCACGGGTGAGAGGATAGAATATTGAAGAGGTGATGGAAAAGAGGAGAAAAAAGTCATGCAGAGGGCAGATGACAGGACAGGAGGAGGAGGAGCAGCTGGTGTATGAAGGGCAGGAGGAAGAGGGGAAAAGTGATGGCTAATGTGGTATAAGCTGTGTGAGATCTCGTCGATGCCTCAGAGGATTGGCCTCAGACCCTCCAGAATAACCCTGGATGCACGGTGAACCTGAGCAGTGCAGCAGAGGGGAGAAATATGTGTGTGACCAAGACGTGTGTGTTACGGCTGCAACTAATAATTAATGTAACTGGCATCTACAATATGTTATCACTAATTCTCAGAGCCCAAGATGACATCGTCAACAGTCTCAAACCCAAAGATATTCAATTTATGATGAAAGTCATTTTTTTCTGGATAAATGACTAATATTTTCAACCACCCCTTTGCTTCCTTTCAAGTGTGAGTTTGTACCGCTTTATGTGTGCATATGCGTTCACATACATGTCGTATGTTTTTTTTCGTGTGTAAGTGCATGCCTGTAAGTGTAAAGTAGGTATGCACCCGTGTCCATGCATCTCTGTGTGTTTGTGTGTGCTTCTTCTGGCTCTGTGCGATAAGCCCTCCCCAATGACAGGGTTGAGCTTCTCCCCTCTCCTCCTTGCCTCACATCCTGTCACCAGGGGCAAGGGCAGATAGCGGCCAAGCACAACACACAAAACACATGCAGAGACACACACACACACACACACACACACACACACACGACCACCTACTGATGCTGTCTTTGTGATTAGTGTGTTTGAAGTTGGAATACTGTTGATTTCTCTACGGGAGGTGCAGCCAATTATTGAACGGGTTAATTGAGGACTAAAACAGGAGGTCTGCAGAGGCCAGAGAAATAAATAATAATGTCTACTATGTTGTTCCGTCATAGCAAGAAGGGCCACATATTTGGTAAAAGTCAGATGCACAATTACTAACTGATTGCAAAGGAAGTACAGGGATTCAAATAATAAAACAAAATAATGATGTTATTTCACAAGAAATAACCAAAAGTTACAGGAGTAGAGCTGAAAAGCATATTGATGTGCACACATGCAAATCATTTTCTTTTGTGCATACTGCATAAACAAAATCAGCCCTCACAGTACAAATATGACATCATGAATACACTAACAACATAAAAAAGTCTCATGTGCTGTGATATCTATTTGTATGCACAGAATGAGACATTAAGAGCTTAGAGTGAGAGAGTAAAAAGAAGGCTGACAAAGACACAGAAGCAAGATGGACACGAGGATATAGAAATACAGCCTGGAGGCTAGTCACGCTTCAGAAGGAGGGAGAGAGAACAAGAGGAAAAGAGGGAAGTGGGAGGAGGTTAGAGAGAAAGATCTCGACATGGATCTATGGTGTGAGAAGGAAAGGAGAACAAAACATCAGGGGGTTGACAGAAACTGAGTGTTGGAGAGAAAACGCTGTTAGAGGATTAAACATGGAAGCCAAATCATAAACCTCTGATTGCCCCTGTGCCAGATCCACAGATGTAACTGGTTGGCTAAGCTCTGTGGCACATTTATCACTTCCATATTGAAATGTTTATCAAACAAATGTTTCAAAAACTGATCCAGCACATAAATGTCTGGCTAAGACACCACAAATACTACACTGGTAACACGCTTAAAGGCAAGGCAAATAAAGTGTATGCAAAAGATTTATTGACCAAAGTTCTATAAAATGAGATTGATATTAACTGAGCTACCTGCAAAACCAAACAGCCTTGGGAGACAGAAAGTTCATTCATGTGTTACTATAACCTCCATTGTTCAATCAAGCCATTCTCCCTGATGTATTCATATATAGAAGAATTACAGTATATAAAAACAAAAGTCAACAGGTGGTTTTCAAGTGAAAGTGGTTTTCTTCAGAAGCCATTTTTCTCTGTCTAATTGGTTCTCAAGGTGACGCGAATGCAGAAATTCACATCCTGTTGTCACTTCCTCTCCTCGATGCCCTTATTCTCAATGTGTGGTGCACTACTGTAGACAATATACCCATGAGTATCTCAGATCTTCAGGATGTATATGGCCTCTGTTGCTAAGCTATTCGATTGATAGACACTTAAGTTAATTTACTGGAGAAGCAGAATAATGGTCGATTAATTTTCATTTTCTTTCTTTTTTCAAAGTTTAGACCAAATGCTCTATGATCTTAGGAGTCTTCTGTTGCTTGGTTGTGGCCTCCAATATCTCCTATCCCAGTGCATCTTACATTTAATTACTATTTAAAATGCTTCACAATGCATACAAGGCTGGAGTACTGCAGCATACAAAAAAACAAAACCCCATAGCAAACCAGACCTGTGTGGAAAGATCACTGCTGCTGCATGAGAGGACAACCATCAGTTAGCAGCATGTGATAATACAAAATCCAGTAAGTGCCCACGACCCAGATGCCGATTAATGACGTACACCACACAACAACATCGGGATTGGTAGCTTTTATGCTCTGGTTTGTTGGTGTAGTGACCATGGAGCCTACAATATAGCAACGACTTGATCTGCACAGTTTTCAAGGAGAAATGAATGGGAGTATGTTTGATGTATAGCTACTTATAAGTTTTCGTGAAACCAAATTTGTGAAAACATTATAGCCAACCTAGTGGCAAGGCTCTATGAATGACAATGCTTGTCTGTTGGCCTGTTGACCGGTCCATCACTTTGGGCCAGAATAAAATATCTCAAAAATTATTGGATGGACTGCCATGAAATGTGGTACAAACATGCATGCCCCCCTAAGGATGAACTATAATAACTTTAGTAATCCACTGACTTCTTAGCTAGCGCCATCGTCAAGTCAAAAACGTCAGTCTGTCCAGTACTTGGTTTATGACCAAATACCTTCAAACTAACGACATCCCCATGATTCTCACCTGCACTTGTGTTTAAAGATAATTACCTAATATTAGCATGCTAAAATGGAAAACTAAGATAGTGACCATGGTGACATTAACAACAACAACATTAAACATGCAAAACATTAGAAGTAAACCAAGAACCATACTTCAACCAGACAACACAAGTTGAACACCCTTGCAGGGATCAATATAGATGAATTACGAGCGTAACCAAGAAAAAACTGAGCACATCTGCAGCTACCCCAAACGCTTTACCAATCATTATCCCTTTTTTTGCACTAAATACGTAGATGTTCTTTACAAGCATGTTTTGGACATCTCTTGGACCCATCAACTCATTTGACTGAAACGTGAAACACTGAAAACAGCTGCTGACCTCTGGATTAGGCCACAGGGACTCATGTAAAAAAAAAAAAATAAAAAATAAAACTCAAGCCCACTGAACTGTAGAGGCTGACATGATGTGTGATACAAGGTGAAGTTTGGGTCTGGAAGCCAACTAGATAATTCATCCGTCCATGCTTGACCAGATGGGTTATGAGCCAGTACCAGCAGATGGTATGCATGACTGACTGCACTGTCTCAGGTCATTAATTAGGACATTTTCAGGCACCCACACAAACATGCACACATATCATATACATTATAAATGCATGTACACTGTTGGCTGTAGGTATAATAGACAACACTTTCTACCACAATCGAGCGTAATAACAATAATATAAATAACCTCATCTTCACACAAACTGCATGTACACTGTGACGTGCATTATGACTATAGATCGTGACATTTGGGATCTCAGGCTTGCTAGAGCACAAATTACTTAGTTTTTTCAGAGCAATCACATGCTGTGCCATCTCATTTAACTTTTCCACTTGCTACTTATTCTGCTACCTACTTCAGATGCAAAAGTTGTTCAGGGCTTTTTCATCAAAGGACTAAGAATAGTGTCATCCCCCAGGGCATGGCTCAGATAGCATTGTTCAAAACATAACACTTGAACCTACCGGTACATACAGTATATTTAGTTCTGAAATATGTTCATCTATGGCACAAGACGCATATACATCTGCCATGCTCATTTCTACATTTCCATTGAGACCAGTATGTCATCTGATCTGTGTGTAATTGGTGTAGGTTATGTATGTTTACAGAATATATAGCATTTGAAACTTCAGGTTATACATTTGTCTTTGTCATTTAAGATCTGCAAAGCCTTTATCAATCTCACTTTGTGATTAAGTTGCTGGTCATACATTTTTAGCACTAAACCTTGAGCTTTCTAATCGACAACATATGCATGGAGAGACTACAGGAAATAAAAGACAGAAAGAAAAATAACTATTATCTATTATTTACTTTCTTTAAATTATTCGTCATGTATAAATAATCATTAGAGAAAGGAATATGTGTAAGCTGTCTTTTTCATAAATGTAAGGCTATGCTAAAATGTATATGTGCATACAGTATGGGACTGTAAAGTGTTTTGGGTAAAAACATCCACCAAGTGTTATGCACAGGTATAAGTATTATATGATGGGAATTAGAAAAAATCTTGTGGGGTACCCTGGTGGCTCACCTGGTTGAGCGTGCACCCCATCATCATCTTTTATTTATTTTATATAAACTATATTTATATAACTGACCTTTGCATTTACAGCTTTGTCGACTGTTTTTGATGACCTGTTCTTCTGTCTATTGAATCATTACCATGTAGGCAGCTACACATCTACTTTTAATAAGCTGCATTTGCAATATTAATGTAATACAAAGGCTCATCTTTTTTATTTTTTTTAGCAGATTATCACTGAAAATTGTCAATATGTTAATAAAAAAATTAAGCTTTTTACGCTCTCATTTATTCACTCTACCAGTCTCCCGCTATTACTGAACTAATCATATCATCCTTAAATATACTACATCACAGTGGAGTCTAATCACCAAAGATTCTTTACAATTCACTTTATTGTGCACCATGTAATACATTTATTTTTCACTCTAATGAAGTCTCTACTGAAATAGTTAAATTACAAAGTACTTGTGTTACAAATGGTATTAAAATCTGACTTTAACCCACATTTTTACATTTGAATGTCTTTTTACACCTAAAAATATCACAATTTTAAATACAAAAGTAATGAGCCCAATGTAATCCACACCAGACCCTCAATGTCTTAAAAAGCATGCTAGAATCACATCAATTACTAATACATTATATGTGGGCACATGAACAGTGACAAATGTGCACAAACCAATTAATTAGTTTTGAACTATCATAGTAACCCTTGTAAGTTTTCATTTGTGGTCAGTCATGAGGCCAAGCATGTCTCATAGCAGGTGCATTACATAGAACACATACTGCTTTGCTTAATTTGCTGTCATTTAATTTCACTCCCATCTATTAAAATGTCCAAACCCTTTTAACATCAATAAATGGGACTAATTCCCCTCTGTCTGCATGTGACTGTATAGGCTGCCATTAAACTAGCCATGGAAATGGGCTTCATTAATGCTGGAGCACGCATACACATGCCCGAGCACCCCGAGCACGCACGCACGCACGCTCGCACACACACGCAAAGTTGCACTCTTACTTGCTCTTGTGCCCACCACCAAAAGACAGACAGAAACACACACACACACACACACACACACACACACACACACACACACACACACACACACACACACACACACACACACACACAGGCGTGCACACGCGCATACACAGAGACACATAAGTACCTCCTTACTAAAACTTTCCCTGACTGCCCAATACATTAGTCATTTGCCTATGAAAACCCATTATATGGCAGCCAATCATCATTGCTCTTACTGAGACAGAGCTCCATGCACTGTATGAGAAGCATCAATCATACACGGAGTACCTATTCACGTGTGACATTTTTAATATATGTTTAATATGCCTTAATGGGCCAATATATAATGTATGCTCCATGTTTCGGTGTCTTGGCCAGCACTATTGCAAACATTCCTCAAAGTCATCTTCATTTTAAAGTAAGTTTGTTAATTTGGTCACTCAATATAAAAGAGGATAACTCTCTCTTTGTCTCTGAAACACACTCAAACACACACAGTGGATGATAGAGTAATACAAAGAGAATAGGACTCCAGAGACAGAAGGATCCATCTTTGGTAATTGTGTCTGCCATACTGCTACATGAAAGAGCCACACACACAAACAGATGTGATGTCATGGGTCATTAAATCATGGTTTGTTTGTATGTTGGCAGCTCTGTGATGAAGGGACATTAGTGAGAGTGGCACCAGATTGTTGATGAAGGGACCATAATGAGTGTGACACTGGCGAGGAGTGAGGGCAGGTGTTCTGTTATGTTCTGCACCCTCGACAGAACCAGGTCACTTCCTGTCGCCCGGATGAATGGATGGACGGACTGATAGAGAGTGAAAGAATCCCTGCGTGAGAGTAAACCATATCTATGGTATTCTTAGCTACAGTATATTCCTTTGTAGTTTTAAACTGTTAAACATGCAGAATGCACATATCTACACTCACATACCACTGAGATTGCATAGCTCTACTCTATTATTCCCTTTAGTATGAAAAATGACCAGTCAATAGACAATATATGAAGCATTATTATTGTAATGATCATGCTGCCCTGCACTAAAGATTAAATCCATGTTTGCTTTTCCTCTCCAAAGGATATTACCTTCCAAGAAACCTCTCTGGTACTTTGTTACATCACACAGCAGATTCCAACATTACTTCCTCTCCATGTTGTCTTAATCCTATGAGATAAATAATAATAATATTATAATAATAATAAAAATTTCCATGGGGATTCCACTTCTCTAACATTTAATATGAATTTCCATGAACACAATTCTAAGATGCACGAGACATAAAGGCTTCTGGTATCGGTTGATAACTCAAACTTGCCGTGAACCTAGACACCCGTTTGATTACATAGACTCATGCATTAGGCACGGTTACGGTCTCGTTCAGTAGCCTGGTGCTCGGTCTCCTCGTCACAGCCTACCTACCATGTAACAAAACATTTAACTTAACATAACTACCAAGATAACATGACGTGTACTTGTATGTGATATTCATCGGTAACGTAGCCTATGAATTTCTATGTACCCAATCATCTAAGATGCCTGAGAAATAAAGGCTTCTGGGATCGGTGGATAACTCAAACTTGCCAAGAATGGTGAACCTAGACACCCGTTTGATTATATTAGACTTGAGCGGTTGCACGGTTACATTCGGTCTCGTTCAGTAGCCTGGTGCGCGGTCTCCTCGTGACAGCCTACCTACCATGCAGCCTGCAACATTCACTTCTCTAACATTTAACTTAACATAACTACCAAGATAACATGACGTGTATTTGTATGTGATGTACTTCCCCATCGATAATGTGTGAATTGCCATGAACACAATCATCTAAGATGCACTAGAAACAAGGCTTGGTTAATAACTCAAACTTGCCGAGAACCAAGACACCGCTTGATTACATTAGACTCGAGCGGTTGCACGGTTATATTCGGTCTCGTTCAGTAGCCTGGTGCGCGGTCTCCAAACTCTTCAACAACTCTTTCGGTCTAGTCGTGCTGCTCGAGGTAGCCCATTTCCTGATTGATTCTACCACCACTCCAGTGGAGGCGCTAATGAGGTAAAAAAAACAGGAGTGAGTCGGTTCATTAACGTATGGCACTCGATTCTCCTGGTTCAGTGACACGACTCGGGTTAATTAACCGGCTCTTCGGTCAGTTCGTCAACACTACCTGGTGTGCATGCAAACATAGAAAACAATAGTTTTGGGTGCTTTTGGTGTGCATCACAAGATGGTATGTGTTTTTCCAGCCCTGCAGCTACTGAATATCCTCTTGTAATAGGAGCTATTCCTTATGGTTGTGTGGCAATACATCACTAGGATAAGCTTTCCATTATCCATTTGAATTTTATGAGTTTGTGTGAAAGCCCACTCAGATTCAGAATGAGAAATGTTTAATTTCGTCAAGTATATTGTAGCATGCATCCGGAATGTGATGCAAGCAATGTAATGCATAATTCACGACGACCTGACACAAACACTGCAAGACTGACAGACCACGGCTAGGTTCAGGACAAAGGGAAACAGCACAGGCTCATGAGTTTGGAGGAAAGAGAGGGGATCAATATGATAGAGTGGACGACTCTGTGTCTTCCAGATGACCCAAAGTCCCACAGAGAGCAGCGTGCCAGCACTGATTAGAAGAATAGACAGGAAGAGGAACAGCAAATATTAAACTGCCTCGCAGGGTGTGTTTGTGTGTGTGTTTCTGCAGTATCTGATATCTGATGTTTACCTGAGACATAACCAAAACTACAAGGACTAGATAGAAGAGAATAAAAGGATGAGAGGAGTGTTTAGATGGAATGTCTCTGGATAGAGTTCTGATACGTTATCTGGCCACACACACACACACACACACACACACACACACACACACACACACACACACACACACGCATGTGCCTACAGACACAAAAACACACGTATGCAGGAGTGCACAAAAACCCACACACATACTGTAGTCATTTTTCACAGCAGAAAGCCAAGTCAAGATAAAGCAACTGTTTCTTTGAATGATCGGCACAATGTGAGTATGAGCAATGTGTTATTTTCACACTCAAGTGCAAGCCCAGAATAACAATGTGCCCAATCGTATTCAGGGATGTATGAAAATGTTTCTCTTGTTCTCTCTCACGATAGTTTTTAATTAAGAGCATATTCAAACCATCAGCAGATAATTCAAATCATCAAAACAGGGTATGTTACTTTCCAAAAGTTTGGTTAACAATGTATTGTACAGTACATACTAACATTTCCACTGGGATTAGGCATGAAGAAAGAGGCAAACTATTCTTCAACATGAGGAGAGTGAAGATAATCAAAGTACTCTTTCCCTTTGAATTCTATTGGTTGTTTAAGTTACAGCTTTGTTAATTTGTTAAGGTAGAATAAAGTCGCCTTTACTGCATGACTTCACCACTGTGACACTTTTTTGTTAGCTTTTTGGTAATTAACATCACCTCACTGACTGGATGTGTGTAAACTGAGCGACATCTATGATATAATATTATGAATGCTGCTACCGGTGGGGCACTCTTACAGCAGGGTGGAAGTTTTTTTTGAGGAAAGTATTTGAAAACTTCCACAGAATGGGCCAGAAAACATCTGGATGTCCCTGACTGACTGCACATTGTTGCTATGTGCAGGTACGACATGTGTGAGCACAGTAGACCATGTAACCATGACTGCAGTCAGAGGCTTCCCCACTAGAGCAAAGAGAGAGATAATCACCATATCATTAACCTTTTAGTGTATATCATAGCTTGAAGTCAGATTTTTTTTTAACGTGTATATTGTAGACAATATGAAAGCTTTCTATCATTAGCTCCCTTTGCAGCTGCAGTGAATTGCACACCATGCATATGCCACTTGGAATAGCCTATTCAGGTCATAATTCAAGTATTCAGGTATATCAAGTGTATAAATGTAACCAGCTATCATAAATTCATGTATAGCACTTAGCTCATCAGTATTACAGGATCCTTTCAGTTTCCTGCAGTACTCTAGCATAACTGAATACATCAATAGCGATGGAGACAGCCAGCATTGGCTTGAGTCATTTTTACTCTGAAAAATGCACTGAAAAAGGTTGAGTCAAGCAGAGTGAGGAGTCATTTATTTTTTGTAGGGCACAGGGCATTGTCTGACACCCTGAACATGTGGTCCTACATTATCTCGCTGACTTTCAGACATGAGGATGTGTCTTTTGGAACCAATAGAGAGTACCAGTACCTCTTATGCACAGGTCTTAAGTCAAAAGTTTCAGTGTCTAACAATGTTCTTGACTGGCATGCCTACACTTATCGTGATTATTAAGAATGCAGTGTTCTCACAGCTAATTTATTCAGTCTTAATTACATTTGGGAAACATTCCAGTCTGGTTTTAGGCCGCTTCCCTGCATATGAGACGGCTATTCTGAGGGTCACAGATGACCTTTGGACAAATGATAAAGGAGAAATGTGATCTTATTTATTTTAGGTCTTCCACTGTCCATGCAGTATTACTTGACCTGTTTAGCAATGTGTTGGCATTTCAGACAAAACACTACCATGGTTCAACAGTCATCATAGAGCAATCAACCTTCTACTATACTGTACAGATAAGTGACCTTTGTTGTAAGCTCCATCTCATTTTCTCTATAAATTCTTCCACAGAGTAAAATGATCACACGTTATAAACCCACCTATTTTAAAAGTCTCCTCCAGTACCAGTAACTTTGTTTGTCCAGGATTTTTTTTCTTGACTTGACATCTAGTAAAAAATGTTCCTTTTGCTCACCCTGAAGGTCCAAAAGCTACATAATGTCAACAGGGGAAGTGACTGGAGGTGTTCTCTTGATTCAACCTTTGATGAGGCGTTCACAAAGGTTATGCAGTCATGCCTCTACAACCAGCTGAGAATTATTTTTGAAAATGAAACCACTCCACTCAGCAGCCAACTTGGAGAAAGTCATTAAGGCACATATTTCCTCTCAATTAAGCCATTGCAACTGCAGCCCTCCTGCCTCACTCAAAGGTCCCTTTTACACCTGCAGCTAATCCAGCATACTCACAGCAGTTTTCATTTTTCTGAGCAGGCAGCCTGTAAGGTTTGAAGTTATTTTTTCTATCACAGTGGGATTTAGCTGCTGGCTACATTACTGACCTTTCCACTCTCTTTGAATCAGAGCACCTTTGCATCTTCCGGCAGGAACCCTCCTGTGCGTCTCGGCTAAAGGCCCTAATTCAATCATTCATTCATTACATTTACAACACCTTGTAGCTCAAGGGATTCCTGGTCTTTCATCTCAATATATTCACCCTCAAAATTAAGCTTGTTTGTCCAAGCCAAAAATCATTCTGGATTCAGGAATGGTTACATATTTACCAAGCTGCCCATCAGTCAAAATACTAAAGATTGCTGCCCAATGTTGCATCAACAACTACAACTCAACAGTAGATATCACACAACACTTACCATCTCCTTGGCAACAGAGTGGTCCAACAGTCAGCTTAGCCTCAGAGCCCGGCCTGTTGGTGTCACCCACGGCAACCTGGCTGACTGGCAGGTGTTCTTTATATACCAAGAGACCAGAATCTTCTCTCCTGTAATAATATAATAATAATATATTTTTTAGTTATATCAACATTTTAAAGATATTATTACTACTGTGTAAATGAGAAAAATATATTATTAATACAAAATATAATAATAATAATAATAATATATGAGAGGGACAAAAACAGGTCAAACAACAAAAAGGTTAAAGGATGGAATATATAATCAATACAATATTGCCACGTGCATGAATAAATTGTTACAGTTAATGGATGTGTCAGGGTTTTGGTATTTTGTTCAGTCTTATTGTGGTAGTCTTGTTTTTCTGTTATGTTCTGTTTCCTATTTTATTTTGTAGTCTGTCTTGTCTCCCTTGTCTTGTCTAGTTTACTTTACTTTCTTTGTTTGTTTCCCGCCTTTTTTGATTGTTCTGCCCCACCCTGATTTGTTCCACCTGTCGTGTCACCTGTCCCTCATTAGTCCTCGTTACCTGGTCTGTCTTTGTCTCTTGTCGGATCATTTCATTCTGTTTGCCCTGTATTCCGTTGCCGTGTTTCCTGTTGGATGTTGTTCTCTGTGCTGTTGTGGATTCTGTTTTTCGTTTGTTCCTGCCTGGATACCTACCTGAGGACACTTTGTGTAAGGCTCTTTTTGCTTAAATAAATCACCTCTAACTGCATTTGGGTCCAAGCCTAGTCTTTCCAGACTAAACGTGACAGGATGCATGAATGGATGGAGTGATATTTAAAGTATTCCATGTATAATGTCTCTTGATATCACTAGTCCACTGATAATACAACAACAATACTACAACCATTACAAATTTCAACAACAGCCTTAAAAATTGGAATGAATTTGAGTATGAAATGTTCTAAAGTCTAAACAGAATTATTCGATTTTAATTGTTTGTTATTCATTGCTGTTTGAAAATAAACAGTAAAATCTAATTTATGGCTTTGGGTATGCATGTGTCTGTGTGTGCATACACGTGTGTGTTTCTATGTGCTGCCAAAAATATGGGTAATGAGTGGAAATAGAGTTATATCGGTAATATTTCATAAGCTCACTCAGCCAAACAATGAGACATTAATGCATACGTTATTAATGGAGAGAGCCAGACAGAGTAAGACTTATTTGTAATCTCATCAGTTTTAGAGATGAGGAGGGAGACATGAAAGTAAATGAAATTTCCCCCTCTTGCTAACATTCAGTAATTACTCACGAACAAACATAACAGTATGTACACACACCCACAGACAGCGATGCAGTTGGTTTAATGAGAATATCCATCAGCTGGCTAAAGGAGCTTTGAAACACAAACTGTTGGTTTTGGAGGCAAACATCCCTCTTGAATAAACGCATCATTGATGGTGGCATTCATGATTCAGTCACTTTGAAGTTAGACACCTCATCAGACCGTCCAGCTAAGGCAGACACTGAGCTGACAGACTAATGCAAACATTAGCATCAGCAGGATAGTGACAATTTTAGTTTCAGCACAGTGAAATTGTCCCATCAAAATATCAACGGGTATGGCAGATGTCACTTAAGTTCAGTTGATATAGCAATACAATCAGTGTTGCTATATCAACTGCAGTCTTTCAGGCAAGATGTTCTATTCTTTTTAGGGCTTATGCAGGGATCTTGTTATATGTGAATGTGAACCAGAATACATTCTCTGTAACAGAACATGTACTTATGAAACATAAGAACTTCATAGGTATATTGACCTTTACAATTTAATTTTAAACAGATTATTTTAGAAACAGTTGCACGTCTGAAGTACAGTGCTTTGAAAAACTTTTTCAACCAGTTCCTCTGACCAGCTGAGAATCTGTGGGCGGGCTGAATGACAAACACTCTTCTGTCACTGAAGAACCTTTGAGCAAGGCATTTAACCCCTAACTGTTCCATTGGAATTGCTTTGTGGCTGACAGTAAAAAAACTAGTAATACTGAGCAGATCCCAGTAGGAATCATTACTTCATACACTGTATCCAGGTAGTTAAAAAGCACAAATGTCCTAATTACATCATCCATTGATTACTTAGTTACTGTTACTATGCCTATCAAGCTTTCTATTCAAACACTGCACGTGTGCATTTTTTTTTTTATTACATATTTACAATAACGGTGGCAGATTAGTACTTTTTTGGTCCTCGATTGACAAAGGTAAACAAGTAGCTTCTTATCAGCTTCTTATCTAGTCGATGGCCATACGTTTTGCTGCAATGACAACTTTCAGCAGCTTTAATTAGCTCTAGCTAGCAAGCTTATCAACATGAACTCCCTGTGCTGGTTGAAAACTCCCAGTCTCAGGCTGACTTGGTAAATATGCACTTGATCGCTACATACATGACATTGTGCTGAAAGGCCAAGGCTAAAACAACATATCGCAGGCAAAAAGTCTGCTTTCCCACCAGTTTATGATCCATGGAGAAGACATGGAAATCAATACTGTTCTTGTATTGCAGGCTAGGGTTAGGGTAGAGTATTAGGAAAAAAAAAACAGTTATTCCATTCTAGCATAACACTGCTATGTTGTCTACTATAGAATAACATACTAATATGACCATTTCAAACAATATGTTTTGTGAAGGGCTTTCGGATGAAGCCTAACCAATGTGTTTGACAAACCTAACACTATATGACAGTATATGTGCCACAGAGCCTCTGATAACCCAGATGTATAAGTGATAGGGCAAATCTGTTCAACTAAAGTAGGATGGATACAGCTGGGTGCCCAAAGCAGCATTAGGCAGAATGATGTAAATAACAGATGTGCTGACTCAGCTGTGTGAATGTCCCTGTATGACCCGCTATGCTCCACTGCAGTGGATGCGACCGGAAACTTTTCACTGGCAGCTGTTTCTGCAGACTTTAATTAAAGTCAATGCAATGCTGAAACTGTAGGGGAATTAATCAATTTCGATACAGATTGTTTGTGCTCCTGCTGGACATTTACGTGCGGTTCTGACTTACCATTGTTTGTGGTCGGCATCACAGTTGCAGTCATACTTGGGGTCAGTGCAGTTCCTGTCGATGCCACAGGCACATTTCTGGATGCCAGGCCCTGAGCCCCCCCAGTAGAAGTGCTTCTCGCTGCCCCGACCCACCCACCACGTGTAGGGTGTCCCATCTGGTGAGCACACACACACACACACACACACACACACACACACACACACACACACACACACACACACAAACAATGTGTAAGTTCCTTTCAAGAAAAAGTCACGTCCCTACTGGTTTCTGGCTGAATGTTCACTGTGTCCCTCACAGAAAAGACCAAAACACAAACTTTTGTGAAGGCAATTGAGCTGTGTTACTAAACTGTCCAAACTCCTTCCCCCTGCAAGTGATTGTTAAATCATTCAGTGTTTGAGACTTTTGTCACATTAACGTGATTTATATTGACAGCAAGCAGATGCATGGCAAATGTAATTCATTTACTCAACATGTTTTACACAGCTGGATGTTAAATGCCTCTGAGACAGGCAGGCATACTTAGTCATAGATCACATCTGTGATTTTAGAGATCTACTTAAACACAGATTCAGTGCTGCATTTGCATTTATCTTTGGTGTTATGTGTGTCAATCTGTTTTTTTATAAATGTCTGTGTGAGCGTAGGTACTTCTGAGCACATCTTGACACCCAAACTCCTCTGTGTGTGTATGTTTGTGTGTGTTTTAATGAGTGGATAAAAGGTGAAGGATCACTGCTTTTTAATAAGAAATGTAATATTGGTTTCTTCGCCTTGGATAACGTATTCTGGCATGAGACAGCAAGTATGGCAGAGAGATGGGTTACATTTTTGGTGCCTGGAAATACATCACAATAAAAGCAAGAGAGAATGAAACAATATTACATTTCCCTCTTTATTCCAGAAAAATAAGCTGCATTGTCAATATCGCTTTGTTAAATTCCATCAGAGACAATGAAATCTCCTGAGCCACATTTATTTACAGGAGGGGATTGAAGCTAACTTTTGATGCAGCACAATTGCATTGAGAGATATGAGAAACTGTACTGTATTATTGCACTTTTTATTCTCTGAATTGGGGCTAAACTCTAAAAAGAAAGCTACGGTGTGTGTTTATATCAAATATATTCTTTGTGTGTGCGTGCGTTTGGCCTTGGTGACCTGTGGGTTAATTGTCCTTATGAAGAGAATTAGCCTCATCTCTCTTCAGGCCACTGTTCAGACAAGTCTTTGTCAATAGGATTAACACTGTCTGCTCAAGAGACTTCACAATCCTCTCCCTTTGTTTGTGTGTGTGTGTGTGTGTTGCACTTTTATACAAGTAAGAACCAAGTTTGAAATTCAGACCTTCACAGATCTGGTCAGTGAGGTCCCCAACCACAGCCAACTAAGCTCAGCCCCAGCCACCCGAAACACTGTGCATCTTGCCCCCCAACCCAATTAGTGAGTGTCATGTCATCGTCCTTGAAGCTGATCTGCGGCCACTTTTCAAAGTAAATGGCAAGTGGATGCAGTTATGTTTGCCTCTAGGTCTTCTATAACTTATATAACTGACAGAAACGCGAAGTAAATAAAGTCATTAGGACAAAACGATTGCTACGTAAGCAAAGCAATACCACCTGTTTAGTGAGAGGTTCCAGCATCAAACATTAACAGATGCTATGCTGTAAATCAGTGGTTCTCAAACTTTTTCACATCAAGGACCCCTAAACTGACACAAATTAGACCACAGACATCCATCTGATAATACTTTGTCCCAGGGTCCCCTACCTGATAGAATTTTTGCTTTTAGATGTTTTATTATAGAAAGTGAATGCAACCCATGAGCAAAATAGTCATAAAATCTATCATTGTGTTACTTATGGATGAAATTATAGTGAAAATAAATTATTCCCCTTTTTGTTGGGAACCCCCTGGAACCCCTTCGAGGACCCCTGCTGTAAATAACAAAAGCAACTTAAAGTTCATGTGTGGGCCTCCTGTTGGCACAAACTCTACGATACAAAATTGCAAAAATACATAAATAGATAAATAACGGACTGTCTGCAATTAAAATCAAGTTTTAAATGTAGCTACATTATTGTGGTCAGACTTGTGATGTGGTGCATCTGATCACAAGTCAGGTTGAAAAGACAACAGTCGCCCTGTCTGGTGTGTGAGCCAAAGGGCCCAAGTAAACAAAAACATGCAGTGTGCAACAGTGAGTGAACGCCCCAGAAGCCCAAAGTCTAATTCTCTCACTTTCTGCTTGGCCTCTCACTAACCCTTCCATATCATAACACACCCGCTTTTCAGACAGGTGGGGAGAAAGTAGAACAAGATTGTTTTCATAGAAAATTTCCAACTTGATCCTTTTCATTACTTTTTTTTTCAGTAGAAGACAGAGGAGAGGAGAGGAGAAGTGTTACAGCAGGGCATCAGGTGGAATGGGATCTAGGCACTGTGCCAGTTTAAGTCACCTGTGTGATTCGGTTTAAGCTCTGCCAAAACAAACAACTGAGGAGTGGAGAGAGAAGAAGACGGTGGAGGGGGAGATGAGAGAACGACAGCATGGATGGATGGAGATATGAGGGAGGAGAGATGGAATCATACTGGCAGAGAGTTCATATGGAGAGCTGCAGAGAGAGAGGGTACTGCCAAGATCAGGCTCAGCAGCATGTTTGTATGCGTGATGAGTGCATTTTTAAAAAGGACAGAGTGTGTGCATGTTTGGGTGTACTTAAGTCCTGGGTAATTATCAGAAACCCCACTAGAGAAAGATTAGTCTTAAGAGTGGTAGCTGTATGTGTGTATTTTAATTTTGAATTTGATAAAATACTGGAGGGGTCTTGGTGGGGCAAAAGAATAAAAAAAAAAAAATCAAAGAACAAGGAATTAACTTGTGAAACATCAGACAGATTTTTATAAAGCAGTAAGAGAGACCGAAGTATGCCTTGTCTTGGGAAATGTAGCACTGCCCTGTTGCACCATTTACCACAATAAAGGATAACTACGGTAAATTACAACTTCGGCCCCGTTTACGTAATTTTGACCATCATTGGTATAAGTTATAATAACCTTGTACCCGTCAAGTTAATTGCTGAGATCTGGGAACACAGCGACATTGCTGAAAAGAAGTCAGATAGGGCAAGAAACACAACCAGTAAGATGATCAAACAGATTTTAAACTTGCTATAGCCCTTATTATTTGGAAGAGAAAACAAAGGCGGCTTTAACCTGGAACCCACAAGGAAAAGAAATCCAGGAAGACCCAGGAACAGCTGGAGAAGGTCTGTTGAGGCACAACTCAAGTAAACAACCTGATCCTGGAAGGAAGCCGAGACGACCGTCCAACACCCAACCAGCTGGAGAAAGTTCATCAATGACGTATGCAACCCACATAGAGGGAAGTGGGTTAAATGATAGTTTCCAGACCTACTGTACTTGCCGTAGTTGTGTGCACACACAGAATCCTCGCGTTTCTTGTTGAGATGTTAGTTTTTCTATTCCCAGGTTTCAGCAATTAATTTGATAAGTAAAATGTTATAATCACGGATAGAAACAATAGTAAAATCCATTAAACCTTTAAAGGTTATTCAAACTTCGAGGTTTAAGGGATTTTACTATACTATAACATGATCCAAGCGTATATGTCTTGTCTATATCATCTTTATAATCTTACTGTTACCATGTGTCCTTATCCCTTCCTTGGTCTCTCACAGCAAAATCCCCCAACAAACATGATAAATGTTCACAGAGGAGGAAACAGACATGATGTATTGATAAGGCCTGGGGTTGTGTTGCTCTTCTGTCCTCAGGGACAGCCACACAACACAACTTATTGTGATGGCTTTATCTGTCTGTTATTTCAACATCACACAAACAGACACACTCACCTATTTATCTCTCTGCTTATCCAGAGAGGTTAATGTATACATCTGTACATTTGTAATTTGTACAGAGACTTGTTCTCCCCAAGCAAAGACAGATAGAGCTGTGGAGGGACAAGACAAGAGAGAGAGAGCAGGAGAGAGATCAGGAGGCTGTGAGATACGAATGACAGCGAAAAAGAAGACAGCAAAGAACAGAGAGAGTGATCGCTGTCTCAGCAAAGCGATAAGAGACCTGACAGTTTCGTCCTCCTTTCATAACCAACGCTTTAGCCAGGTAATTAGATCCAAAATGGCGGCCAGAACACTCATATTAATGTCAGAACAACGATAGCCTTTCACTTTGCAGGAGGGCTACTGAACCAAATGTAATTTTTATTGTTTGTATTAGGCCTGAGAAGGGTATTTGTCTGTAGGCCATGCTATAATACTACTTGAAGAAAAAAAACTAAAACACACACACACACACACACACACACACACACACACACACACACACACACACACGATGTCAAACCAGTATGTTGCGACTTGATGACTGTGTTTTTGAAAGTTGATTAATGGATAATATATTATGTAATAGAGAACTTTTGACAGTCCCCAACTCATCAGGTCATTCATATTCTGTTCTAAATATTTTGTAAACCACTGAATTAGCTTCATGCTATTGTGCTATTTATGTAAAAGCAAAGTGATGTGTACATTTTTAATTATTAGGAAATGATTTGCTGGTTACAGCTGGTACTAAAACATGATGGATGGCTGATACAGCAGCAAATTAGACCATGTCTTTATCGAGTCATTATCGAGTTATTAGCTGTTGGGTGTGTGCTGCGTTAAGGCTGACACTTCAGAAGCATGTGGTATTGTTGGAAGCAGCCTCTTATTTGGTCAAAGAGGGGAGGGAAGGTTGGTTGGCTGCTTCAAGCTTATATCACATTGGTCCGCAGTACACGTGTCCATAAAACTCATACTATCCGTTACAAGTACTCATACCCAATGTAACACAACATAAGTGCATGAGCCACACTAAGTTCATATCATGGGATTACACCCCTGCCAGTCTGACCGTAAACTAAAAGGTCAGTGGGTCCAAATGGCACTCCACATGCTCAGTCGCTCATATCCCCAGTCTGGGAAATGGCTTTTTAAGGAAGGCGGTCAGTTGGAGCTGAAATACCAGAATGTCATTCATAACCATTAGATTTGGCTTTCTCATAAACCTGTCAGACATCACCTTTAGTTTGCACCTTTACCCAGTGGTGTAGTCTAGTTTATTGTAGTGGGTGGACTGTGATGATGATGATAAGGAAAGACGACGATTTGCAAAAACAAATAGCTGAAGTGAAAGTTCCGTCACAAAACTATGTTGTTAGGTATCCTTGTAAATTTTTAGTATTTTATAGGTATACAGAAATCCTGTAGCTTTTTTAGTGGGTATACAGCGTATACCTCTGTATCACATAGACTACATTACTGCCTTTCCTGTAGTGAATACCCCTAAAAGAGTGATTATTATTCCCTCTCTGGCCCTGCTGAGTGACAGGTGTCTGTACAGTAAGTGGAATGAGAATATAAACAGTTCATCTGTTCTATGCACTGATCTCTAAGGAGTGTGGAAGTGAATCAATACTTCTCTCTTCTCTAACAAGAGCAGCTACTGTATAATATAGAAAAGAAAAAATGGGCAAGAATAAGTCATATGCACACTGCCAACCCCTTGTATTTGCTGAAAAACACTGTGGACAAAGACAAGAGTTTTTGCACAAAGTCATGGATCAAATCGTCTTTGTCAGGGCACTGTTGGTTTCTGCTCATTGTTTGCATTTCTGTTTGTTGTGCAGAGCGCCCGGTGTCTCCACTCTGCAACCACTGGTCTTTGTTAGCCTCCTATCCTCTTAACATCTCTGTTTTTGTAGGGAGACTGTGGGGAGGCATATTAGCCATGCCCCTGGATCTCTCCCGAGAGCTACAGATAATACCGTGTGTGTGTATATATGAGAAAAAGAGAGAATTTGTGTGTGCCTCTTTCTTTGTCTCTGTCCTTTTGTTTATCTATAAGAGGGCATGCGTGTCTGTGTATTCTCCACTCTGCTCCTTTTAATCTGCCTCTGACTCTTTGCCTAGCTCCACTGTCTCTCTCTATTGTCTCAATCTTTCTCCTCTCCCGGACCACCTATCCATCAATTTACTTCGAGGACCTCTCCTACCTCCTGGCGCTACCACTATTTTCTCCATTTCTATGGCTCCCTCATATTTAGGCCTCTCTCTACTTTACGCTCCCCACCTTCTCCTTGCTCTCTCATATCTCTTGGTCTCAGGGGCCTCTTTCTTTTTATCTCTCTTCCTATTATGTCTTTCTACCTTCTCTTTGCACTCCTGGATCTCTTGCTCTACCAGGCTACTTTTTCTCCCTAGCTCCCTCATATCTGCCTTGCACACCTTTCCTTGCATTCTCATATCAGTTGTTCTCAGTGGCCTCTCTCTCTCTCTCTCTCTCTCTCTCTCTCTCTCTCTCTCTCTCTCTCTCTCTCTCTCTCTCTCTCTCTCTCTCTCTGTGTTTCCATGCTCCATATCTGTCTATCTACCCCATGTCTTTAAGACTCTTTCCTGGCATCTAATCTTTTTATGTTGTCATTAGTCCCACTATAATCTGCCCTTTAATCCATGCTAATTGCAAACTCCCCTTGCCCTGATTCTGATCTGAAGCTGTATTTGAAACACATCCTGCCCTTAACCCATCTATCCCTTACGGTTTTGATCTGAAACGGGCTACAATGCATACCAAAATATCAAACGACTGGGATCTGTAAGTTCTTGTAATTTTTTACCCTTGGTTGAGTAAATGTGGGTGAAATGAGGGTCTGAGTATTCTAAGGTAGACATGCACCGATACCACTTTTTCAGACCAAGTAAAAGTACAAGTACTTACATTTGGCTACTTGCCGATACTAAGTACAGATATGAACAGGGTGCAATTTGCCCGGGGGGATGCGTGGGATTTCCCCCTTTCTGGTCTACATATCCCTGCCTCTGCTCAATAATTTTTTATCCCTTGTGGGGACAAAATGTATCCCCCCCTCAAAGTGATCATCTACTTCACCAATAGCCTAGACCATATATTAATTATATACCTAAAATAGAAGTATTTTAAACTAAGTAAAGCGCTGTAATGTGAACAGTCTATAGTGCCATAGAACAGCAGTTGCTGGTTGTATTTAGCCGCTACAGCGCTCCGGGACGCCGGCTACCAGCGGCAGTTGTTTATCTGCCAACAGGTGACTGGGAGCCGGATACAAGCACCGCCAGATGAAGGTCCTTTCATGGTAGTGGAGTTACGCCAGAAAAAGTGAGCGTCATGTGCCGATGACAGTTAAGTTTAGGCACCAAAATGACCTATTAAGTTTAGGAAAAAGATATGATTTGGATTTAAACACGAGGAAGGAACGAATGAGTGTTTCCTGGGTGAAAGTATTTAGTTTTCGCCGCAAAGTGAACTCCACTCTCCGGGTTGAAAGTGATGTGTTTTATGTTGACACCACATTGTGCTATTTTAGTTCCAGATTATTTTCCACTGGATACTGAAGTGCATATTTAAATGTTTTGGCATGCCTGGCCGAGAGGCACTTTATGCATGGTATTGGAAGGGGGATTTAATTCTTGCATGTTTTGTTGTGCATGATCAAAAAACATCCCCCCCTCTGCTTTCAAAATCGCACCCTGGATATTAGTACTTAATAATACCATTACAGTTTAAACAATGACTTTGAAAACATGTATTATTTGCTCCTGAATGCATCATGACATTACGAGGTGTATTCATTTCACAATTATAGTTATGCAATAGATAAGCCTGCCATTCTCTTTAGAATGATGATATTAAATGATAAAAGATTTCTCAAAGTAACTTTTGTTTTGTCTTGTGCCATCTGCTGCCAAAAGCACAGATACATTCTATTAAACCCTTCTTTTTGGTGGTGGGAGGAGGAGGTTAAAGAGGAACAGAGTAGAAATGAGTTCGCTGTTGCCTGCAGTGCATGCAATGTCAGGCGAGACTTCTCCGCTGTCTACCTCAGAACACACAGCAGAAAGGCCGGGGAAAGATAAGTTTTTTTTTTTTTTTTTTTTTACAATTTCTACCTGAGAGCACCCACCTCTCTTAGAGTTCTGAGGCCGAGCCTCCTCCCCCCGCTGTTCAGCATAATGTTATGCTCTAGTAAATTCACTCTGCATACCTCTGCACCCATTTACAACTCTTCACGGGTCATCACAGAGTGTATTCGGCTATTAAATGAAAAACACCTCAGAAAGGGGAGAGGAAGGAAAATTAATATCGATGGTTGTGCCCCTAATTGGCTTGTCTGCTTGATAAAGGACACAATAACCCAACTCTGCTGCAATCACCCCCCCCTACTCTAAAGTACGCACATAAGCAGAATATGTGCACACACAAAAACACACACCTCCGGCAGCCGTTGAAAACTGACAGAAGTGGAGGCTGAAGACCATAAACAACCATAATCATGATTACCGCAGGGTAATCTCGATCAGGGTGTGTGTCTGTGTGTTTATGACTGAGTCAGATTTAGTGCCGTGTCCCCTCAGGTCAAGGCCGATGGACAGATGTGTCATGAGGAAAATGGCTTCTGCCAAGACACACTCGTTTTTCACTCTGCTATTTTACTCAAACCATCCACCGTCCTTCATATCCGTCAGGCTCGTCATATGGATGGGGATACAGTGAACAACACTCATAATTACAGAGGAGGATGGACAGGGCATAAACAATGAGAGAGAGAGAGAGAGAGAGAGAGAGAGAGAGAGAGAGAGAGAGAGAGAGAGAGAGAGAGAGAATCGGTCTTGTCAGATGTTTTAAGGGATTATAGGTGAGAGAGGGAAAACAAGTGCAGCTCCTTTACAGGATCTCAGTGACAAGTGTGGATGATGTAGTTAAACGTAAACTTTCACTGCCAATCTTTGACTTCACTGCATTAGGTACTTCTTGATCAAGAAAGAAAAACAAGTAGGGCAAAACTAGTTACCTGAGCAGTATGTCAAGACTTTGTGGCGAAACATTCCAAGTGTTTCATCAAGGATGTCAGAAAGGGACATTTTCTCACATGCTCCTTCAAGCATAAAACCTATGTTTTTTTTTAGTCTATATGCAGAGGACATATAGACTGTGGAGAAACATGGATATAGCATCTGTGATGTCACACATGGTTTTAGCTCAGATTTTTGTTTATAACAAGCTGCCAAAGCTAACATTATATCAAGCTGACACAGTCATAAGCGTCCCCTCTTCAAGTGTTAATGTTTTCCTCCGAGGAATAATAATTTTTTCAAAATATTCATCAAGGACACAACAAGATGTTCAACATTCAGCTGCGGTGTTTGCTGCTTGGTAAACACACACTTGAGAGGATTAGGATTAAGTAAAGCAAAACGATAAAAAGGCATTTTGTAACACTGCCAGAAGAACAAAAACCTGGTACTCTCTGACTAGTTGGAGCCATAGTGCTGTTTGAAGAAGACGCAGAAGAAGATATACTTTTAATGATCTCCCAAGGAGAAATTACATTTTTACACACGTTACATTACACACAGGCACACACAGGAACTTATACATGCACTAAATAGAGAGATGTCAGAGTGAGGGGGCTGCCCATTAAAGGCACCTGAGCAGTTGGGGGTTTGTTGCCTTGCTCAGGGGCACCTCAGCAGTGCCAGGATGTGAACTGGCACCGCTCCAGCTACCAGTCCACACCGTACTTGGTCTGTACGGGGACTTGAATCGGCAACATTCCGGTTCCCAAGCCCGGTTGCCTATGAACTGAGCTATGGCTGCCCCTGCTGCAGATACATTGTTGAAGAGTTTGCATTTGGAGTAAATACTCTGAATGAACAAATGGCTGCTTGCCTTTCCAGTCTCCAAATCTTCTATATACCTTTCAGCTTTTTGGCCACATATTACTTAACAGGTCTCACATGTAGTCAGTTGATAAAAGACATCAACTGACTACAAAAAAGTGAGTAAATGAATAAATAATACACTACAGCCCTAATTACAAACACCTCACATCACAGTTTCACAGTTCAGCACTGAGGTGCAAATAAGCTTTAAACTGAACTGCACCTGTGTTCATGCACCCACACACTCAAAACATACAAGCCAGAAATTCCTAAAACCCTGGTTATAAAATGACTTTCCAACGCACACACTGACTCTGACCCCGTATAGTAAAACAGACCTTGCTCCATAATTGCTAAATTCGAAAACTTCAAACGGAAAGAACTTGTAAAGAAAGAGCAAAGGAAGTGAGCGGAAAGGGACAGCATTCATCATTAAGGTTGGGTAGCGTTTGAATTTTTACGATTCCAATGTCGAACTGGTACTTTTAAAACGATTCTGATTCCTAACCGATTCCTAAACCGATTCTTGAAAAATGACATCAAAGAAAGGCTCTTTTATGGAATTTTTTTTTAAATTGAAAATTATTTCAATTTAACAATATATTAACGTTTTAAAGTACTTAAATATATAATAAGTAAACCTAAGTCACCTAACACAACTACAATAATTTAACAAATAACAGTTACACTATTAACAAGTAACAACAAAATAAATGTTGAGTTGGTATGCCAACCAGCTTCAAACTTTAGCAGTTCTTTTGCAGAAAAATGACCATATTTGCCTTCTCGGAGCGTGTACAAAAAGCCGTCTATCAGCAGTGATAGTAGAGTGCATGTCCGAGAATAGCGCGGACAGACACAAGAGTCTGCCGCTGTCCGGAGCAACAGAGGGAAAATATTTCAGTCGGAACCGAAATGAGGGACCAAAATTTGCGTTCTAATCCGGTCCGAATAATACCGTTTGTGTAGGAACCGGATCCATAGTGGAACCGGGTTTCGGTACCCAACCCTATTCGTCATGAACGATCAGTTCTGCAGAGAAACAAGCAAACAATGGAAGATACTGTATCCCAGTATTAAGCCTACTACCCACCGAGCCGATAATCGGCCGTTGGACAGTCTGGCGAGGTCAGTGACTCGAGTCTGTTTGTGTTCCGTGCCGTCATCCGTCCGAGGGGCCGTCGTCCTTCATTTTGGCCGGCAGTCGGACTCAAATGACCCATCTGATTGGTAGAGTGCTAACCCGGAAACGGGGAGCGGAATGAGCGTGACTAAAGTCTCTCAAAATCTGACGAAAATCTTTTAAACTGACCTTTGTCGATCTGAAATGAAGACAGATTCAGCAACTGCATGGCCCATTTCTCACTTAACATGTTTTCAGAAACACGTTTCGGTGAACTATTTTAGTACAATATGAGATCGTATTCTGAACGAGCTGCCATGACAGTCTGTCTTTGAATTTCCGGAGAAACAAGACCCAAGTGACGCGTTCGTCAAATCAGCTGCCGGTTTTCATTTTTGGGCGACAACACAGATTAGTGCCACCTGCTGTTATGGAGAAGGACATTCTGTTGAAAATATCACAGATTCATGCCCCCCAGGTATTGATCCTAATGGCACTTTACAAGTGAATGAATCTGAAAATGTTTTCTGCAGGGTAACATGTAATTCTAGTACTATTCCAGTTATAATCAACAATAGACCATACAAAGTGTTGAATCCCCTAAGTAATAAGAAGTTGACTGCAAACATAGTCAATTTAGCATCCAGTTCACGTCAGCCACAGGTAACCAAAAAAGGGGCAATACTTAACAACCTAATTGGAATTACAACTACCACTGCAATGATAGAACAGGATAGGAAAATTAGATGCGGTCTACTAAATATCAGATCTCTGTCTTCTAAAGCAATACTAGTAAACGAATTGATATCCGATAATCAAATTGATCTATTCTGTCTAACTGAAACCTGGCTGGGCCATGAAGATTATGTCAGTCTAAATGAAGCCACTCCTCCCACTCATATTAATACTCAAATTCCTAGAGGCTCAGGCCGAGGAGGGGGAGTTGCAGCCATATTTGACTCAAACCTGTTAATTAATCCTAAACCTAAACTAAATTATAACTCTTTTGAAAATCTCGTTCTTAACCTTCAGCATCCAACATGGAAAACAGTACAGCCAATTATATTTGTTGTTGTCTACCGAGCACCAGGTCCATATTGTGAATTTTTATCGGAATTCTCAGAGTTTTTATCATGTGTAGTCCTAAAATCAGACAAAGTACTTATTGTAGGTGATTTTAATATCCATGTGGACGTTGACAGCAATAGCCTTAGTACTGCTTTCAACTCACTACTAGATTCAATTGGTTTCAGTCAGAGTGTGCACGAGGCCACGCACTGTTTTAACCACACCCTTGACCTTGTGCTGGCATATGGCATCAAAATTGAAGACGTAATAGTATTCCCGCAAAATCCTTTATCAGACCACTTCTTAATAACTTTCGAATTCTTACTACCCGATTATACGAAATTAGATAAAAGCTTCTACGCTAGAAGCCTATCTGACAGTGCTATAGCTAAATTTAAGGAAGATATTCCAACAGCACTAAACTCATTAACGTGCCATAATATAACAGAGGATCTTTATGTAAACTTTAGTCCCTCTCAAATTGATCATTTCGTAGACGATGCTACGGCCTGCCTACGGACGACTTTAGACTCTGTTGCTCCCCTTAAAAAGAAGACGATGAAGCAAAGGAAACTAGCACCTTGGTATAACTCCCAAACTCGTAAATTAAAGCAAATCTCGCGCAAACTTGAAAGTAAATGGCGTTCCACCAAACTGGAAGAATCTCGTTTAGACTGGCAAGACAGTCTGAAAACCTATAGGAAGACCCTAAGAAAGGCCAGATCAGACTACTATTCATCACTAATAGAAGAAAATAAGAACAACCCAAGGTTTCTTTTCAGCACTGTAGCCAGGCTGACAGATAGCCACAGCTCTATTGAGCCATCTATTCCTATAGCTCTGAGTAGTGACGACTAAACGATAAAATTATAACAATTAGAGATACTATTCATCACCTCTTTCCCCCAACCTCTAATGGGTCACCTTTAACTGACAGACTGCTAGAAAGAACGACTAGACCTGACATATACTTAGATTGCTTTTATCCTATAAACCCTCAACAATTAATGCTAAAGGTCTCTTCAGCTAAGCCATCTACCTGTCTCTTGGACCCCATCCCAACGAGGCTACTTAAAGAAGCGTTACCCGTGGTTAACACTTCATTGCTAGATATGATAAATATGTCTTTATTGACAGGTTATGTACCGCAGTCATTTAAAGTAGCTGTGATAAAACCTCTACTGAAAAAACCCACCCTCGATCCTGAGGTCTTAGCCAACTATAGACCTATATCTAACCTTCCCTTTCTCTCCAAGATCCTTGAGAAAGTAGTCGCTAATCAGTTATGTGATTTTCTACATAGCAATAGCTTATTTGAGGACTTTCAGTCAGGATTTAGAAAGCATCATAGCACAGAGACGGCACTGGTGAAAATCACTAACGATCTTCTAACTGCATCAGACAAAGGACTTGTCTCCGTACTTGTCTTATTAGATCTTAGTGCTGCATTCGATACTATTGACCATACCATCCTCTTACAGAGACTGGAACATTTAGTTGGCATTAAAGGAATCGCACTAAACTGGTTTAAGTCCTACTTCTCTGATCGATCGCAATTTGTTAATGTAAACAATAAACCCTCCAATTACGCTAAAATTAACCATGGCGTTCCTCAAGGCTCAGTGCTTGGACCAATTCTATTCTCCTTATATATGCTTCCTCTAGGCAATATTATTAGGAAACACTCAATTAACTTTCACTGTTATGCGGATGACACCCAATTATATCTGTCAATCAAGCCAGACGAAACCAGCCAGCTAGCTAAACTTCAAGCTTGCATTAAAGATATAAAATCATGGATGGCCTACAATTTCCTGATGTTAAACTCAAACAAAACCGAAGTTATTGTCCTGGGCTCCAAACCCCTACGAACCTCATTAGCCGAAGATATAATTACTCTGGATGGCATTGCCCTGGCCTCCAGTACTACTGTCAGAAATCTAGGAGTTATTTTTGATCAGGATCTATCCTTTAACGCCCATCTAAAACACACCTCTAGAACAGCCTTTTTTCACCTTCATAACATTGCTAAAATTAGGAACATCCTATCTCAAAACGATGCAGAAAAACTAGTCCATGCATTCGTTACTTCCAGGCTGGACTACTGTAATTCCTTATTATCAGGATGCTCAAATAAGTCCGTTAGGACTCTCCAGCTGATCCAGAATGCTGCAGCGCGTGTTCTGACAAGAACTAAGAAAAGAGATCATATTTCTCCTGTATTAGCTTCTCTCCATTGGCTTCCTGTAAAATCCAGGATTGAATTTAAAATCCTTCTTCTGACCTATAAAGCTCTAAATGGTCAAGCTCCTTCATATCTTGAGGACCTCTTAGTACCTTATTGTCCCACTAGAGCACTACGCTCCCAGAATGCAGAGTTACTTGTGGTTCCTAGAGTCTCTAAAAGTAGAATGGGAGGCAGAACCTTCAGCTATCAGGCTCCTCTCCTGTGGAACCAGCTCCCAATCTGGGTTCGGGGGGCAGACACCGTCGCTACATTTAAGACTAAACTGAAAACTCTCCTCTTTGATAAAGCTTATAGTTAGGGAGTGAGGAGTTGCAGTGAACGCCTAGACCGGCGGGGCAGGGTGTATAGCTGCAGACACAGCACCCCTGCTTTTCTCTGCTTCTCTTTACAGTCATCAGATTTACCTATCGTATAATCAATAATATAGTGCCTCTCCTAGTTATGCTGTTATAATTCTAGACTGCCGAGGAAGTTCCTTCTTATGACACGCTCTTTTCTTTTGTTTCCTTTTATGCACATCCTGTCTCAGAAGTGCTTGTTACTCACCTAGCTCTGGGGAGTTTACTCCCCAGAGTCCTTATGTTTCTTCTTCGCCCAGAACATCGCCTCGGATTAGGGCGACACCAAGACCTGGGTCTTGGGTGCAGCTGTGGCTATGGACCTGCTACACCCTGCTACGCTCTGCGATTCCCTGCAATGCCCGGCTACGTCCTGCTGTGTCCACCGCGTCCACCCATGCTCTGCTGTGCCACGCTACATCCTGTACCGTCATAACCCCAACCGTCAGACACCGCCCACCAAGAGTCTGGGTCTGCCGAGGTTTCTTCCTAAAAGGGAGTTTTTCCTCGCCACTGTCGCAATAGCCACTGCTAATGCTTGCTCTTGGGGGAACTATTGGAATTGTTGGGGCTTTATAGAGTGTGGTCTAGACCTACTCTATCTGTAAAGTGTCTCGAGATAACTCTTGTTATGATTTGATACTATAAATAAAATTGAATTGAATAGAAGTATTATGTCTCTCACTTTTTTGACCAACTCAGGGAGACTGATCAGTCCAACTGCCTTTTCTGCCGAGGGTCGGCCGTCTGGTCTGTGTGTCTGGGCCTTTACACACACGCACACTCCCCTACTTCTATGTACCGTATTTCTTTTTGTTTTGTTCCGTCTCGTTTCATTTATATTCCTGTTTCTGTCTATGTATTGTCACTACCTCTGTTGTACTGCCCATTGCATGAATAATATATATTTAAAAAAACAAACAACTAAAAAACATACAAGCCAGCACATATATGCCCACAACAAAAGTTGAAATTTCTTGCTGTGATACATAACAGAAACAAGTCTCTATAGTGTCTATCAATTATCAAAAAAGCTCTTGATGCATTTTGACTTTGTATTACTCATGAAGGGGATATGCATCCTGCTGACAACTCTGTGCTATGTTCCTCATTGCAACACTTTGTTGTCAGAAGCATGATGGATTTCAGGCTTTTATCCTTAAAGACTTTTTTTTTTTCTTAAGTTCTGACTTGCTTAACTTCTTCTTTTTTCACTATTATGGTCCAGCTGTGCTGCTACCCAAACAACTGCTACTCTGTTGCCATTTACTTTTTCTTTCTTTTTTCGTATTCTCACATGGCATGATCAAACACCACACCCATCACGTCGCATCCTGGGTAAAATGTATTTAAGTGAAGAAAGAAAACCGGGGAAGAACGAAGGAGAAAGAGATGTCAACATTCATCAAAAAGAGCTGTGTTTGCGTCACTCTGTGTTGCTTTATTCCTGTCAATACTGATTTAAATACTTGGCGGTGGCTTAACATTGTTGATCTGTTTCTGTATGTCTTAATGAGAATTATCAACTTTCAAAATATTCTGGCCTTAAAAGTCTCAAGTATACAGTATAGTCTTGCAGATTGCTCACGAATTATATTAGGATTCAAGGATTTAATCATTGCATCAGCTTTGAGGATGTAGTGCAAGCATTTATTACAGTCTAAGATGATGAGAGCCACAGCTATGTCGAAAAAAAGAAAACATTTCAGATCTATACACCACACTGTTCAAAGGAGAACAAAGAATAACCTCTGACACTCTTCTCTCATCCAGACTGCTACATTCTTTTCCCTGCTCTTTGTTTGCAGCTGATCTGCAGATGAAGAAGTTGACCTCAGCGGACCAGACACTAACCTTCTGGGCTTCTCCCTGAGCACACAAAGACGGGCAACCTTCTTTATCTTATTCTACCTCTCTTACACAATCAGTCTCTGTTTTCAGCTTGGTCTGCTCACTCTGCTGCTTTCTGCCCCTTTGGTATTCCCGTCTCCCCTTCTCTCCGTTCCCTCTCCCCTCCTCTCTCTCACTGCCCCGCTGTCTCCATCTTAGCTTGAGTTATTGATTTTTGTAAAGGTTGACTGCAGCTGCTGCCTTCCTTTCTCTTTTCTCTCACTCTCTAACTCCCTCTTCTTTCCTCTTCTGCTTTTCTATCTTTCACCCTCATCTCCTTCGCCGAGTCTACTACTCTCTTTTACTAAAATTCACTTTGTTTCTTTCAGTCGCTCTATTTCTTCCACTGTCTCTCTCTCTGGTAGGCTAAACTTAAGGCTAAAACTTTGAGACTTCATCAATCTACATGTTTTTTTGTCCTCCCACTCCTATTCTACATTGACATGGCCTGGACAGAGTGTATTTGTGTCAGCTTGCAACACTGAACAGAGTATACAGTTCGTCTTTCTGAAATATCCTATAACACATAAATCCAGATTTACTCAAATGTCTGCTTCGAGAGGATGCGTCCAAAAGAGAACAATCCCTGAAGAAAACATTGCATCTGGTAAATTAGCTAAAACTTAATAAAAAAAGAAGTTCAGTCCCTTAAGGCAGGTTTTACGATAAAATATAGAAATGTGAAATGAGACTGTAAATGATAAGGCTCAACCAGCTGAAGTCTTACAAATATACAGATATGGCGCTTATATTTTATGACGTGTGTAAAATCTGTCAATATAATTTTATTAAAAATAATGCATGTATAAGAAAACAGATGTGACTGGAACATGAAAATGGATATAAATAACTTATTAAACCTCTGTCAGGTTAGGATCATATTTTATATCTAGAATACTCCGTGCCCTGATGTAAAGGCACTCAGCACGATTTATTATGGTGATTTGTGATAGTCGTCCACACGGGCCACATATGTGACCTCATATACATTTACCTTTAACATTTTATGTCTCTCTGAGCATGAACATGGACTCTAATAACCACAGTAAAAAATGGGCACAGACTTACTTCAGAGGTTTCCCCACAGATTTTGGAAGACCTTGCTGCATAAATCTGTAAATTAAGGAGGAACAACTGATACTGCTGAAACTGCTGTAACAGGTAATGCTTAAAGATATTCATATTAATGCCACCCGTGCATGTGCAGGCAAGTAAGTTGCCCATGAATATTTATTAGTTCATGGGCATAGGGAATGGAATGAGTAATAGGTTTATATGATTATCTTTAATACATCATGGTCATTAGGCAGCAGAAGTGCCTCTTCTTTTAAAGGTAAGTTCATATTCTTATGCCACATAAAACTCTCACAAACACTTCAGATGTGTCAAACTCACTTTCGAGATTGTTCTGCAATAACGCCTACTGTAACTCAAACCGCAGAAAGCACAACACCAGATTGATTGTGTGAATCTAATATTGTTGCTCGCATAAATCGGTGTCAAGGCCACTAATTCCACGGTAAATGAACACAGAGGAACGTAATCCCACATTTAGTGAGAAACTTAGCACTACTCAACAACCATGCTGTTTACTTCATGCTTAAAAGGACGACTTCTGTGTTACAATTTAATCATCTCTATCTTATCTCTTCTTAAAATGTTTGATATATGTTCTGAGTTATACTGTTTGGGAGATGCACGATATTGGATTTTGGCCGATATTCGATATGTCGATATATTAATTTTGGCCGATGCCGATACCTATATATCCACATCTTTTTCATCTCAAATGTTGTAGATAAAGACATTAAACAAGAAAGAAAATTTGATTCTACCAAAAATCTAACCTTTTTACAAATGTAGACAGACATTCACCCCTGAAAAATAAGTTCATTATTTTACCTGTGTGAGAATAAATAATACGCCAGGGCCACATTTTATTTGAGTAAAGCTGTAACAACTAAGCATATGTTTTCTGAGCTGCAAAGTTGAACAGTGTTAGTTTCAGGCTTCTTTCATAATTTGCAGCAAGTGGAAACTTAATGAAAGTCCAGTTTAACTAACGTTTGAATCACAGGTTCATAGGCTCCTGTTATCTAAAAGATTGTCAGTGCCATGGTGGCTCAATATTTAAATGATTTTGACAATGTGGATGAGGTCGTCGTTATAGGGTCGGCCCAGTTGTGCTCATTGGACCGATGCCGATGTATAAAAAAAATATCTGCCGGTACCGATATGATTGTCAACATATCGTGCATCCTCAGTTTGCATTTGTGTATTCATGTATTTGTTCTTATCTATTTTATTGTCTCTACTTCCTCTATGCTCATGTCTTTTGGCCTTATTCTATTTTTTTCTGCCTTGTCAGGTTTTCTTTTCTTTTGTAAAGCATTTTGTAATATTGTTCCGAGAAGTGCTCTATAAATAAAGTTTATTTGAGGTGGGTAAGGTAATAGGACAATAAAGGCATATCAAGTTGAAATCTTACCTTGAAAAAAAACCCATTCTCCTATCAAAAATGCTTCACACAAAACATTAAGGCACTATATTGTCAAATATATTGCATAAATAATACAGCATTATATCTGTGCTTGGTCATGATGAATTTAGATAAAAACCTGAAACATTTTGTAACAAATTGCCAATTTATTTTCACAAGTGCAGGATTTCACTTTAGCAGTGTTGCTCACCTGCCCATCATTCTCTAATAACCTGTCCATGATGTCCCAGGGCACATGATGTCCATATTAGTAATGAGGACGTGGCTGACAGGCGAGGTTGCACCTGGCTTCTGGATGCTCATTACAGTGTCCTAATAATGGCCTGTGTTCAATAATTAGGAAACTTTTCAGCTCTCTGTCCAATCTGTCCGTTTGGTTGCTATGTTGGCTGGGGGGCAGCACAAGTGCAGTGGTTTGGTTTGACAGCTCGAATACACAGTGTCTGAGAGATCTGTGGAGTACGCATTGGATGTGCTGGTAGAAGCTTCTGCAGGGGTTTACGTGAGGACACATACGGGATGATAATAGGATAAGAGAAAGAGTGAGTTTGGGGGTTGGGAGTGGAAAGTTTGAAAACTTAGTTGTGTCTGAATGTTATAATGAGCATGTGTATTTTCCTGTTTTACTACGCTTTATTTTCTTTTGTATTATGCTGACTGGCCTGGAACCAACTTCTACAAATGATGTAACTGTGTTTGTGTGTGAAGTATATATTATGTAAAATCCCCGCATCAGCTAAAGTTGGTGTGTTTGTGCTTTTTAATAAGAGCCAAAAAAGTTTCAAAGTCCAGAGCTCTAATTAGCGTTTGGAACTTTTCAAGCTAGGTGATGAACTTTTTGTAGTTTGTAGTAATCTGCATTGAAGTTTCAAAGACTATAGACACCTTTTGGAGGCGCTCTTCATGTATACTCTTGTATGAGTCGATAAGTGCCAGAAGCATTGGAATTCATTTAATCATGAGATTGTACCAGTTTTTTTTTTTTTTTTTTTAAATTGATCATAAATATGAACTAACTAAAAACAAAACAGATAATAAGATCCACAAACTGTGTGTGTTTTTGAGACTTTATTTGCAATGAAGATAGACACCACTGCATAAAGTTTGGGTAGATCTGAAACACACCAACAACCATTAGTTATGTATATATTTTGTATGACAGGGAAGACGAATATGTACAGTATTAACTGTTATACATGGTGATTGATTGTCTAAGTATAAATAGAGTCTGTATTTACCTGTAAATGTAAATCCTATTATGAGCTTTTATTCAGTTTTTTTTTTTAATCACTGGAAAGTACTGTAGCAGATATGTAATGCATTAAGTGCTTTGAGTGTAGGCTAAGTGTGTGTGTCTGGTGCTATGCCAGTTAATGAGGGCCAGAATGATTGAGTCCAAGTGGAAGTTTGCAGGTACTGTCTCTCTGCAGAGGACAGCAAATGATGAATACACTTCGATCAATTCAAGACAGGCCTTCATCATTTGTTGGAGCTGTCAGACAGTTATCAGGGCTCACTGTAGGCAGCTGGAGAGGAGGCCTCGTCCATAATTGAAAATTGAGTTTAGAAATGTCACATGTATCCGTCCATCTACATTTCAAGCTGGGGAATCCCCAAAGAGACTTGACACTACTTATCAATCTAAACCTCAACATTTTAGTCAATAGAGACAATCGCCAGCAGCGGATTTGTTCATTTTTAACAAGGGGCATGTTCGCCAGCTTCTTTTTGAGAATATGCCGCGGGCAGTACTTATGTTTATATGATTCTTTGAAAGAAACGCTTGTGTTTTTCTGTTTTTACTTACTGTGTATATGATTTAAAAGTTAACAGACAGGTCTCATTTCATCTGAAGATGCTCCCATTTGTGTTATGTAAAGCTGCTGCAGCATTTTTCCGGCCCTGCAATTATTCTTTGATAGTAATTTTTGAAAACAAAAACAGATGCTTTAACCTTTAAATCACCAGCCGAGTAACCTTTATACTCTTTTGCCGCAGGACAAGGCTGCCAATTGCACAGGCCAAGATTGAGCTTTATCAAAAGGAAAAAAAATGTGACTAGGTCTAGGGCTTATCCTTTGACTTTCCCGTATGTTTTATTTTCCAAAATCCCCAGTGAAGTTATTTTCTAGTGTATGCGTTCACCTTAGAGTATCTACATCGAAGATCTAAATCCTCCGCAGCGGTTTCTAAGTGAGGAAAATAGAACGCTAATCTATTCTGGTGTAATCATGCTTTGACCTGGCTAATGGAGGCAGCATGCCCCAGGGCAAGATGTAATCAGGAAGACAGTTAATAAAATGAACAAGACTGCTTTACTGATCTTACTAATGTCCCTGACCTTCCCTGGGGGACGACATTTAGACACATGCAAGCTCACACTTATACATGCCCTAACGCACATGTACATCAGATGAAGTGTGACCATACAAATAGGCTGATTAATGTAAACATACAATACGTGTAACAAGGAGACAGCATTTGCAAACATTAATTCCACAACATAATTATTATCCCATGATCCTTCCAAACCCTCTCCCCCATTATCTCTGCACTAAATTGCCTCTTTAAGTAGGGGTGGATAAAAGGACAGATGAACCACTTTCCCACACCTCACAAATACTTTCACACGAGTTCAGACTCTGAGTTCAGAGGGAGTTTCAAGTCATCGTCTATTTCTATATGTGTTTAGTTTACAGCTGGAGGGGGATCGTGTCTACCCGGGGTCACACATATCAACTCCAGGGAGTAGAGTCACAACTCCACAAACAGCTGTCAGTCAAACACTGTAATGACTGACAGGGAAAACTTAAATGTCACTTGGTACTGGGCTATATTTACATGAATAACAAGTTGAGCGTAGAAGTTATGGAAAGGATCTACATATAGGTAGAGGTGTGTACGAATGAAAATCACAACATGTCAAAAAGCTGTCAGTTTATGATCCCTCGTGGAAGTTAGACATAGCTAAGGCTGTCTTGACTGCAGTATATGCACTTAGTGCCTGGCAGCTCAGCGGTAAGCCTACACACCAATGTACATGTCTAATTAATTTTGCTCTCACTGTTTCTTTTATTAGTATTACACACTACCTAACACACCACATCTTAGTGAGAAAGCTTTCTGCTTCTTATCTTGTTATGTGATCTTGTGCATTTTGTGAGTGTGCTGGAGTGTCTTGTAGAAGGTGGTCTATGTCTCAAACTTCATCCTAAATAACATAATAATCAAAAATGTAACACCAAACACAAACATTAGAGCAAAAGCCCTCAAGTGTCTGAATTCTCTAAGGCAGATGTGCACACAATTTGTTCCGAATGTTGCTTTATTTGAGGGGTGTTGAATAAAAAAATCTGCCCTTTCAAGTTTATTAACTGGCCTTGTATGTCAACATGATGTAACACTGTATAAAAAAGCAATATTACCGTATACATATTTTGTCAGTAAAAAATTATGCAGCAGCTCCAAGTGGATTTAAAAATGTAAAGTGTCATATTTTAGTGTGCTACTTAGACATATCTTCTGTTATTATACAGTACTCTAATAAAAATATACCATAATATTAACACAATTACAGTGTTGACTGTAAACACAGTCTACAGCTGATAGGTATTATGAAAGGACATCTATGACATACAGCGCTGTCCCTGTGCCCATAATGCTGAACCTCAATACCCATTCACTCTCCAATCTTTGTTTTATGATATTAGCAGTTTAGCACAGCCTTGGTGGGTTGTACTTCAGCTACTTGGTGGATTACAGCAATGCATCAAGGTGCTTGCAGCAAAATGAAAATGTAATTCTCTGAGCGCTTGTGGGAAATACAAGACAAGGCGTCAGGAATGATCGCTTGTTGGAACATGATCACTGGCAGCTATGGGGAAGTTGTTCCGAAGCTCTGACATTCCCAAATGGCAGAGCCTCTGTCATAATTCCTGGAGGTCATTCCAGGGATATCATTCCCAGGAAGATCATGGCTGATGAGTGTGTAATGGGTCTCCTTGGAGTATGGAAGCATCCTCCTCAGTACAATATCACCGTCTGACAAATTTTAATCAAGGCGTACATGCATGAATGCATGTACAGAGACACAGCCAAAATAATACAGTAATGAGACGGACACTGGGGGAATATAGCTGACAGTGATAAAGTTAAAAGGTTACACTTCACTTGAAGGTATCTACATAAGAGTGACATGACACTGTCATGAACGTGTCATAAACATTATAAACAAGTCATAAACGTTTATAACATAACGCTTCTTTTAGTAAGTGTCATTCGGTTTTTGTCATGACAAGTTATGGTTAGGGTTCATGTGTCATGACAGTGTCATGTATTCATGACAGTGTCATGTCACTCTTATGTAGATAGCTTCAAGTAAAGTATTACCAGTTAAACACTATTGACATTCTAAAAGATTATTGGCAGAGTGTCTGAGTCTGTAAAAGCTGGTGGTAATGGAGAACAAAGGTGGGGTGAATGAAAATATAATTAGCTGCGTGGGTTGTCCATGAATCAGCCTTATAGAGTGAGTAACTGATATCATGAACCTTCATCAGAGGTAAACAAAATGTTGTTTAAGATTTTTTTTAGATTTTATTTTGAACAGACCATTATCTTCTGCACTGTATGATAGAGGACTGCATGAAAAGCTTCACTCAACATCATTTGATGTTGCCTTATAGCTGAATTCCCATCATTACATCCACCTGAACATTAGAGAGTACATTAGAGCTTTTTACAGAAACAAACATCTTCACTTGATGAATAAGCGTTAGTGTCTGCTGGCTTAGTCTGTGTGATAAAGGCAAGTATTGGTGGGAAATGCCAATAACAGCTATTGTATATATAATTGTATTTAAAAGCATTGCTTTACTAAATGTATAATTTCAAGATATGTATTATATTCCTATGAGGATGAAAGTATGGTAGTGATTTCAGTAATAGTTATATAATATTCCAATAGTAATTCATGATACCTAATTGTTTGCACCCACTGTTATATGTGTACCTATCAGCTGAGAAAAAAAAACTAAACCGTGCGCACAGAATAAAAATCCGTTCCCTCGGTTTCATAAACTGTTCGCAAAGATTCATAATCTGTGCCCTCGGTTTCATAAACTGTTCACACAAATTCAAAATCCGTGCCCTCAGTTTTATAAACTGTTCTCACGGATTCATAATCCGTGCTATCGGTTTTATAAACGTGAGCAAAGTTAGACATATATTCACAAATTCCAACTTCCGGGATCAATTACTCTATAGCAAAATGTTTTTGGGGAATATGACTCTACATGACTCTCTGTATATTATTTTTTTTGGCAAAACATATTTACCAAAATTATGAATATTATAAATTTTTAAAAGGAAGTGCTGTAGTACAACTAGCAGGAGACAAGTTATAATTGAGGTAAGTTTGGAGACACTACCTTATATAATCATTTAATTAATTCATATTTTTGTTGTATCTCTCTCTGTAGTTTGTAGACGGTCCCTAAGCACTCATCTTACTGCCGTCTCACCGCCAGCTGCTTGTAGAGACCAATGTTATTTCTCCAGGTTGGAGGACGGCTCATTTTGATGAAAATTAGTTTGTAGCTCGTTGTTAACCTTACTACGTTAGGAAAGATGCATAATTTGTGATTTAATAACATTTCGCTATAGAGTAATCGATCCCGGAAGGTGGAATCTGTGAATATATTTCTAACTTTGCTCACGTTTATAAAACCGAGAGCACGGATTATGAATCCGTGCGAGCAGTTTATGAAACTCTGTGCGCATGGTTTAGTTTTTTTTCTCAGCTGACCCCAGGGGGGCTCCGTAAGTACCTAATAACTTTATCCGATGTATTTATTTATTTAAAATATAACATAGTAATATAACCTACTTTCTGTTGTAGCTATACATACACAGGTTCATAGTATTTTCTCATATGTATAAAGGGCTTTTTGATTTGCATAGCAGCATATCCTCACAGATTTTATGATGGTTTATTTTGCAAACTTCCACATCCTCTCTCTCTCTCTCTCTCTCTCTCTCTCTCTCTCTCTCTCTCTCTCTCTCTCTCTCTCTCTCTCTCTCTCTCTCTCTCTCTCTCTCTCTCTCTCGCTCTCTCGCTCCAAACAAAGGACTAATTGGCTGGCACAAGTTGTGATGCACTAGTCAAACTTGAACACTGTAGCAAGCTTTTCATAACACAGCATCATAACTGCCACTTACTGTAAAGTGATGGAAAAATAACAGTGACTTGGTAACAGGAGATTTTGTTACCACCTGAGAAAGGAGAGCACTGGGATGTTACCACAAGTTTATTGCCATGACAGAAGTCATGGTGCTTATGCAGTATACATAAAACACACACTTAAACACACTCACCGTGCAGTGGAATTATATAAATATTAATTTACATACACCAGACAGATGCGCAGAACAGTGGCAAGCAAAGGTGATGGACTGTCATGACCTTAATGATTGTTGGCAGTAAAAAGTAAACAGAAATATCAGGGAGTGAGGGAGAGTGAGAAAGAGAGCACACAGTAATTGGACTGAAGGGTGAGATAAGAAAAGAGAAATACTTATATATATATATTGAATCACAGTGGAGGCGTCTGGGAGCTGAATATGGCACATTCGTTACTAACAAGGCATGGCTACACACAACTGATGCTCCTTGTTTTTCTTCTTCTATTGAATTCTCATTATATTTCCACTCTATGGCAACTTCTCTTATGTAACTTCCACACCAGTAAGGCCTCATAAATTCAGCTGTATTGAGCTGACAGTACATGAGAAAGAATTCAGAAAGCAGAGGTAGAAAAGTAAAAGAGTCAAAGTTCCTCTCCTTCTCCCTCTTCAACTCTATATCTTTCTTTTCTCATTGTTTCTCTCTCCTGTTGTTCGCTAGGGAGCAGAGTACTAGAGAGAAAGGCTTATGTACCACAATGGAAAACACCAACCCCACTTCGCTTCTCTTTCCCTCATAGACTTGCTCTGTCTCCAGCCATTCCTTCTCTTCTTTCTTTACCTGCCTATCTGATTACATACTCTATGTGTTTTATGTCTTACTCTTTGTCTTTTTCTTTACAGAACTGTATTTTTCTTTTTCAGTTCTCTCTCTTCCACATCTGTTCTGTTCTCTCTTCCTCTGCAGTCCATCTGACAGTATGGAACTTGACCTCTCACTTTGGCTGATATCCCTGCAATCTTTGTTGTCTTTGTAAGCGAACACATACACATGCAGGCATGGGCACACACACACACACACACACACACACACACACACACACACACACACACACACACACACACACACACACACACACACACACACACACACACACACACACACACACACACACACACACGTGCACAAATCCCAAACACTATTTCCAACTGCTCTGGAGCTGCAGGAAGACAGCGGCTTATTGAGATGAAGCATGGGGCCTTGGGGGTGACAACGTGGGCATGATTGCCTGCTCTGCCAGCCTCCTCTTCCCTGAAACTCGACCTAAACTAAACCCCACCAGCGACCACAGCTAACCACCAAGGGAGAGAGAAAGAGAGAGCAGTATTTCAATTCTCCACCTCTTGCAATTCATCACCACCCTCTAACAGCAAACTGTGCAGTTAAGCTATCGCTCCCTGGAAGAAAAATAGGGATTTTTCAATCAAACTGTCTGAAAAAGTAAGGTGCTGGTCAACCCAACTTCTATCATTCCTGCAGGATGGCTTAAAATAGATCTGATGGTATTAATAACATGCTATGCTTTCCAGCTCAGAATACATTTCGACTATCTAAAAATGAACGATCACTGAAAAATCTCATATGAATGCACTTGGCACTTAGCCAGCTGTTTGTTATCCACATCTGATCTAATGTCTAATCCATGTGTGAATGTGTTTATATATAAACACATATTCAGATATGTATGTGTGAGTTACACATGACAGGGACAAGGTCCATCATGTAATTTGTACAAAGAGGAACACAGAACTAAATGCATACATTTTCCACAATTAGTATTTAGTATTAGTAATTAGTATAATCAGTAAAATCCACCTTTTTCAGTAAAAAAGACCCCATTAGGCCTATTAGTGTTTGTTTTTTCAACACACTAATACAGTGCCAAGATGCATCTTCAGCTTTGTCAAAATTGGTCCATTGCAGTGGCAATTTCAGCGGCGTCAAGTTAGAAAATGATTCCTTTAACTTCATCGTACCCATGGCACCTCTCACAGTGTTATTTCTTAATATTGAAAGATCAGTGTTGTCTGAAATATCACCTGAGATTCTGCTGGATGAGGGCCATCTGATGTGTGACACACTTAAGATGAGCTTAGCAAATAAAAAGAAAAGAAAATCTAGATGTAAGGATTTAATTTGCATAGCTTTAGCTCCTCAATCGGGCTATTTCACAAAGATGAAAAGACATACAGAAAAAGATAGAGAGCAGAGAAAAGAGAGACACACAATGACACAAAGACGGGCGGGTGGAAATCAGAACATTTCGAGGTGCAGATACAGGAAGGCTGAGCAACAAAGCAAATACCACTGTTGGTGTTCACAATATTCATGCTATTTTATGTGATCCTGTTAGCTTGCCTGAGTTATTGTACTGGAAGCATTGTGGGGCCGCAAGCACTGAAGAGGCAGTAGGCTTCTTAGAGCCACAGGGATAGAAGGCTAACTGACAGATGATACACAGATTTAAACACCACAGGATGGCCCAAGGCAAGCTGGGAGCCACAGACAAGTACCCTTATATGGTAACATAGAGACTGCCAGTGCATACTCAAACAGATAAACTCTGAGGGACTCGTATAGTAGGCATACATGCACACATTCTCTATACACACACACTTAGCCACGCTGTGTTTCATTTCAGAGGTCGCTTCCTTTGAAATCTGCATTTCAAGAACAAATGCATGTTAAAAGTGGGCTGACCTTATTTTGACAACAGCCAGTGTATCCTTTCTGTGCCTTGGTTACTGAATCCAGAAGTTGAAGAAGACTGTTGAAATACACCATTAGTGGTCTCTATGACATACTTACACTATAGCTATGGTGAATCTGCATCTAGTGAAGAGGTGCAGGTTCATCCTACTAGTTTGAGTCCTCTGAAGCCCACACCATCGAAACATTATGTCCTTTGAAAGAGCTGGCCCCTAAAATGGGACTCTGTTAACATCCCAGCTACATTTGCACGCACAGAGGTGCCTCAATGTCGTGCTGTGAATCTAATCTCAGTTTACAGCCCACCACATGACATGAGTCTTCCAGTGTACCCTGAAAATGGATTATGATAATTTTATAACTGCCTTGGAAGAAGCAGTCGGGCCGAGTTGTGTGGAAACATCAGTAGCCTCCATGTAATCTGCAGAGGTGCACAGCAGGAGGCATTAGTGGAGAGATCCACTAAAACATACCTCTGTCCAACCTTTCATGTTCCTCTCCTCTGTGTTTCTCTGTTCTGCATTTTATTTAATGTATATTCTTCCTTACTGCCCTACATTCTCACCATCTGCTCAGTGTTTTTAATCTTTCCACTGCTTCAGTCTTCATAAACGCATACACACTAGGGTTGGGCGATTGTAAGAATATATGGGCTATCGGCGATTGGCTGAGTACATTTCCGGTTTGATTTTTTTTTAATGGTCTGCCTCAAAAGAACGGGTGAGAGCCGCTGCTTAGTGGGCAACGGCAATAGCAGAGAGAGACAGCGGGCTGTGTAGAGTATATTTTCACACCCAACTCTCTGAATTAAGGGTTTATTTCGACCAAACTAGAGTTGATGATTGTTAGAACAGTGCAGACTAACCAAGATATTTTTGGTGAGTTTTATTTTTTGTTTCTGTCAAGTTTAAATGTGTGAAGCTTTATGAGGGTTAAGGGGTTAGGGGGGTAAATACTGTATATCGTTAAACGCCGGTTGTTGGCTGACTTTGGCCGGTTGAAAAATTTTAACATATCGCCTAACCATAATACACACACAGCCGCAGCACCTTTTGAAATGGGTGAAAGCTTTGTGACAACATCCAGTCCTGTTGTGGCGCCCATTTGACAAGGACAATAAAAACCCATGGCTTCACATTGAGGCAGAACGGATGGAGAGCGACATGGCATCTCAGAGTCTCCGGCTGTAATATCTCACAGACAGTTGTGATGGTGTCCTATTTTCCACTTGACAAGGCACAAAAACCGTCCATGTACCAAACAATACACTCTCAGTGAGGAGTTGAAGGTCCCTACTCAAATTACAATAAAACTAAAAAATGAAAGCAAATAAAGAAAATTAACTCAGTGCCATTTTCCTCTGCAGCTGTGAAAAGCTGCGTATGTGCAAAGAAAGCAAGCCAATAGTAAGGCTATGAGACACAGAAACAATGAGGCGATGAGACACAAATGGAGAGGCAAGAATTTTAGTGTGTCTAAAGGGAAACATTAAGAGGTGAAATAAATGAAAAAATAGGAATAAGCTTTTATTGGAAAAATCAAACTGTTTGATTTTATTTTTCTCATTCATGTTTTACAATTATAGGTTATAGGCATAATTGGATAGCACAATGTTTATGAGTGCCAGGTGACCTAATGTACTATAGATGTTGATCAAAGTGTGTGTTAACTAACAACTCGGGAGAACACATAACCTCAACTCTACAATTAAATAGCAACAGTCCAAACATATTGCTTTCTCAACACTGACACCATTTAACAACCACAAAATAACCTCAAACCCTAAAAGTCAAGCTTTTTCAGTAACATAGCCACTGGAATACTGATACTTGCAATTCAATGAAGTGCAAAAAAATATCTATCTATATATCTATCTATCTATCTATCTTATTATTTGCAAACTGGGCAGATATATAAGTGGTATCGATCTTCCCATCTAACACTCTGCCAAAAAGGGTATTTCAAAAAATGTCAAACTGTTGCTTTAAAGTCAGTGGATTTGTTGGTAACGATATATTGATTGATGTGATTTCCTGATTATTTAGGGACTGTGGCAACAGCATCAGCTGCTGCTGTGGGCCTGCCTGAGGGAGGCTGGGGACTGTACAGCAACTGGATGTGCCTTACATAAAAAAAGATGAGGTCATTGCAGGAGGCCTTTTAATTTGTGAGCATGGACACATTTGCCTGGATTAAGCCCCCTTAATTGCTCATTTTGTGTTGTCTTATATTTGCTTCTTCAACACATTTATGGTTATGAGTTCAGCACCTCTGTGGTGTGACTTCGGTTTATCCTCTAAGGACGCAATTTGGACATCAGGCGCTAAGCACTCACAATTTATGAACTGAACTGCTGGCCTGGGTTTACGTGGACCTGTGTGAGTAAAGGAGCGCTCACAAAGGACATCCAACTCTTTGCTCCTGTAATTGGATGGGATTAGTCTGGGCTGAGAAAAGCAGCCCTAAACATGGCTGAGCCACAGTCACAATTTGCATAATTCAAAACTGTAGGGGTTTTCTAACAAGTGAGTTTGAATAGAGAATAACAAAAGGGATGGATTTAGTCAGACTGGATCCAGGTAATCAACAAGACACAAATTAACTTGATGCCACTGTCAGACAGAATTGGCCACGTTCATTTATACGCCAGTGAAAAAGATTAGAGAGTAGATTTCATGAAAGAAACAGCATCTGGCGATTAAAGAATTAATATTTTGGAGCAGGAGGTGGTGGTCAGTGTGTCTGTTTAATAAAACAAGGCAGATACATGGAGAGTAATTGCTTGCTAGGCGGAGGAGCTTTCTAGCGTTCACCCAAGAGAATCAGTTAGTTCAACCGTTTAGTGCCATTTCTCTTCTTCCACAAGCAACCAGTTCGTAATGGTTGAACTTTTTACCAAATATATTTTCAGTTTACCTTCTCACGTGTTAAGACGGATTCATATGTGTGAAAATGGTAGTCTAGTTTTTTTTAATTTCTTTTTCATTTTAAATCTTTACAGTAGATGATGTTTTTTTTAATTACAAATACAGGCTACTGAGCAGTGGTGGAATGTAACTAAGTACATTTACTCAAGTACTGTGAGTTGAGTCTTTTCTTTTCATGCCACTTTCTACTTCTACTCCGCTACATTTCAGAGAAAAATACTGTACTTTTTACTCCACTACATTAATCTGACAGCTTTAGTTACTAGTTACTTTACAAATGTTTGCACACAAACACATGTAGTTTATAAAATACAATGTTTTGTTAAAAACTAAACTACCCAACAATATATACCCTACAATTACGGCTGAAATTATTAGACACTCAAACACAACGTTGTTGACCATTTGCAGTTTCTAAAATGTGATGATGTTTCTGCATTGAGTCATTTTACTTTTAATACTTTAATCAGAATCAGCTTTATTTGCCAGGTATGAGGACACATACGAGGAATGTTGCTTTAAGTACATTTTCCTAATGACACATACATACTTTTACTTAAGTAACATTTTCAATGCAGGACTTATACTTGTAACAGAGTATTTTTTACAGTGTGGCATTAGTACTTTTATTTAAGTAAAGGATCTGAATACTTCTTCCACCACTGCTACTGAGTAATTATTCCTTCTGATGTAGAGGCAGAATGTACATGCATGCCAGAGGTCAGCTGGCCTTCAGATGTAGTCTTTGCAGATTGAAGGAGATGTAAAGCACTTGATCAGTCAATCTTTGTAGGCCCAAGGTCTTTGAGGTTACCTCTGTGTGCCAGGATCCTTCGGTTGATTTTCTACGACATAGGCCGTTGTACTACCATTATGAATCTGCTACCTTGTACATTTAAAGTACGATATCTTCAAAGCTGTAATCAAACGATGTGAATTCCCTTTACACTTAGAATAGTCAATTTCTCTACCGTAATAACCCAACCCAGGGGTGTGAAATCCATTATCTGTGCTAAATTTAACTCTGCAACACCTGATATAAAAATGTTTTTTTTTCCCATCCATTGCCCAAGTGATAGCACTTCATTGAGCATAAGTCATGTTCTAAACGTCTTCCACCTAAGCTTACTATTTTGGTAGCCAAGTCCAGGTTGAGGCAGACATGTGTGAGGAGCACCCACTGCAATGCATCACACTGGGATGAACAGATTAAAATCCTAAATTGGGAATGGCTCCCACCTTTGCCGGGTCAATGATCTTTGTGTGTGTGTGTGTGTGTGTGTGTGTGTGTGTGTGTGTGTGTGTGTGTGTGTGTGTGTGTGTGTGTGTGTGTGTGTGCGTGCGTGCGTGCGTGCGTGTGTGTGTGTGTGTGAGTGTGTGTGTGTGTGTGTTAGACAGAGAGACAGAATGACAGAACCAAGTGAAACTGCATGTAGAGCACTTTCTTGAGAAATGGAGTGCATCTGCATGAAAGGCAGGTTGAATTCTTGGAATCCTTTTAGTGTGTTAGACATATAAATTGCCTTTCACAGTGCTACATAAATCAAAAAGGACTATGCAAGTGCGGCCTTTCTCTCCCTGTCATTCTTCTGTCTCTCTCCCACTCACCCTTTTTTCTCAGATACGCCCAAAAAAAAAATACATCAGCCCATCAACTCTCCTGTTCCTTCTTTTCCCTTGGTGCTGGTGTGACTGTATGCGTGTGTGCATGTTGCCTTCTTACAATAGCTTCTCTCGACAAGCCGAGCCTGCCCCCTCTCAACACCCGTCTCATCCGCTAACATCATGATCCATCACGCTGTGGTTCACTGGACCCCCCCCCCCCCACACACACAAACACCCCAATCCCCTGCTCTCATCCTCACCTCCACCCTTCAAGTTACCTTCCTGACCCAGCTCCATCCTCCCTTTCCTCCTCCCTCTCACCTTCCTATCCTCATCACGCTCTCTCATTTTCCCGCACTGTGAGCCACTCTGCCTCAATCCCACCCATCTGCGCTCCATTTCCTCCCTACCTCCCTCCCTCTAAATCTCCCTTACTCCCTGTCACCCCTCTCCCTCCCCTTTCCCTCTTCAAGTGTTTATCTCGCTGCCTGCGCTCCAGTCATCCAGGCAGTCAGGGGAGAGACAGAGAGCTCTCTCCCCTGGGTCGGTGACCCTTGTCAGGGGGACAAACTGCCCACTGCTGCTTGCCTACAAACCTAGAAAATGAAGGACTTGTGGGGGCGAAAAGGTTCAGCGTGCCTGTGTGTGTGCATGTATGTGTGTGATAGAGAGTGAGGGAGGTACTCATAGAGCGGTCTGTGTGTGGGAAAGAAAGCGGTGCAGACAGGTCGGCATATGTGTGTGAGAGTATTAAGAGTCTGTGCAGTTTTTGTTTGTATGAGAGATCAGGTTAAACAGTCTTGTTTAGAGAGGAAACACGCTGCAGATGGTTGGTGGGTGTCCAGCTGTTTCTCCGTCTAATGGTTTAATGAATATCACAGCCTTCATCCAACTCACTATCTCCTCCTCTCTTTGTCTCTCTTACTCCCACATTAGCCTGTTGGCATGCGACCACACGACTATTTAGCGAACAGAGTAAACGGCACAAAAGAAATTAAAACTCCCGCTCTATTTTTGTTCCCATCCTTTCATTTACAACTGATGCCAAATATCAACTGCTGTTTGTATTCTGTGAAGGTATTAACTACAAAGCTAATGCCCAGGTTCTGTTATTGTTGCGTAACATTACTGTTGTTCTTTGATCGTAATCCAAATCAATTGCCCTTTGGGACTGTTGCAAATACTAAAGAGATACTTTGTTTGCTGGATTTTTTCTCAGGCGGCTTTGACAAGATGCCTTCCTAGTTGCGGTCGAATTAAATTACAGCTTCAAAACTAAAAAACATTAACTTTGAATTAGTGTTAAAAGGCTGACATATGGACCATTCAATACACATTTTTAAGGAGGTTTGCTTATATTATATGTTTATTTTGACCTGAAGCATTTGGAAATGACATGAATAGCAAATAAGAACATCAACAAACTCAAAAGGTTGAACGTAAATTGAAAAAGGACGGATTACAGATTTTTGACTTGACTGTTTTCATAAAGGTCAAATGTGCAAGCAAATGCAATCTACATCAATCTGTTAGACTGTTTTTTAAAGATTGCAACATGCACCCGAATGCCTCTGAGCAAAGCACATGCCCAGGATGCATTAAACACAAACATGTTCTGATCTTGCGAAAAATGTCTTTCTTTCAGATCAAGTGCCTCTTTAATGACTGACCTACTCTCTGGTCTTTACACAAGGGTCTAGTTCAAATATTAATTATACATGCCAATTAGACAAGTAGCAAACCATAAGGCCTGGGTAATATAATACATTATATTTTAAAAAGGTAAGCTGTATTGTTTTGGGGGGTTAATTCTGCAACATAAAATAATTCAGTGTATACACATGCAGAGCTAAAGGTAAAAAAACAAATATATCTCAAAGTTATGTCAATGGACTTCCTAACTTTAAAGAAAAATGTTACATGTGACAGTATAATAAATACCTTTACAGACAGAAAACAACAACTGATGACCACATTTGTCTTTTTCTGCATGCTCCTCATAGAGCTATTATGTAGAAAACAGCTCAAGCTCAGAAACTCTGAATAGACTTGTAATGGAGGGGTTTGAGTGTGTCTTACTCTGGTCATCCTATCCAGAATGGTCAAGATCAAGTTACATTTTCATACAAATTGGATGTGTTTGTTTTGACCAGGTGCAACACTGCCCTTTGAAAAACTTAACAACATGGTTGTGGCCTGAAAAGGGATCTGTGAAGTTCCTGCTAAGCTTTTTCATTCAGTCCAAGACCTCCATGTCTTACCATATGGGTACCAAATACCTTGTCTGTTCACCTACATGACTGGGCTACTGCTTTACTCTTGATCCAATTCCTTTTCCATCATCTCAAGCCTGGAACTCTAATGTGTTTGTAACTCTGTGATGAGCTTCTGTTGAGGGAGCTTTCTGTCTGCCGTAGCCAAATCCCTAAATGTCTTCCAACTGAGGGGAAATGCATTGACTACTTTCTTCATAAAAATGAGGGTCCTAATGTAGCTCAGCGTAAGTTCTTACAGGAAGACTTCATATTCCTTTTTCATCACACCTAGTTGATCAGCTGTTTCTTGACGTGTCACTTGTCAGTAGTCAATCAGATTCAGCTGTGTTGTTAGTTAAACCAATCAGAGTTGGGCATTTGTCACAAGCCTATCACAGCATGACATCCTGTTTTTAAATCTGCTCTCTCCTTGGCGGTTGTCAGTTGTCGTTTCAGGAATAGAGAGCGTCCCGCCGCCTCCCCTTCAACCACCGGAAGTCTCACCCACTTCTTCGGGTATCGTCAGCGCTTGGCTCTTGATTGGTTCCTGTACGCTACATCACCACCACCAGTGTCTGGACTCCATCGGGGGATATGTTTGGGTTCATGTACCCTTTATAACATAGCCTATGGTTTCGATGGAGTTCAATCTCCAGAGATTATATAATTCACATTTCATGTTTGTCGATACAATAAATTTGTTCATATTTACTAATGAAGTCTCTCCTGATTGAAATATAACAAATAAAAGAATTAAAACAAAAAAAAAACAATACATTACACTATATACACTACATACGTATATATTATTAGTTAAATATCACATATACTATTAATAAAAATAATAATAATACCTACATGATATCAATATTATATTATATAGTCTCTGTATCCATAACATGGTTTTGATTCGTCGTTTTACAACAGTAAAGGGACATGCGGACTCTGCTATATACAACTTTACGACAGAGAGCACTGGACAGCTACGCACGTTACATATCATACAGGCGTTAAAAAGTTTAAAGTTTAATCATATTATTTAATAAATTGTTACTTTTACCCACGCAAGTGATAGTCAACAGATTAGGCTGGCAATAATCTATCTTTTGTTTATTGCCAACAAATCAATTAACGAGTCCCTTTATCAACACTTAAGATAAAAATATAAGAAGATATATATATCTTATGTAGTAACACAGGCGATACTTCTTAGGTGAGTCAATGTGTCTTTGGGTAAAAGTCTTTGTTGATTTATCCTTTAAAGTTATTTTTCAAACCATTCATTGCAACCAAAGCAAATTCCTAGTAAGTGCTACTTACCTGGCAATAAATCTTCTTCTGATTTCTGATTGTAAAAATCCATGACATCTTGCAGATGTACTAAATTCTACCTACCGCTCTTAGCCACCTGTGTGGCGCAAGCAGATTTTTAATGCAATGGTCAGGGCAACACTTCATTCTTCCAGCATACTTTAGGAGATATTGACTGATTTTCGCTTCTTATTTCTTGTTTTGTTGTGCTTTTTGCCAACGTTGTAGGTCTTTCTTTAATTTTTAATGGATTCCTACTTGCACAATTATTGGTGGTATAGGAAAAAACATCTTGAGACTGAAGTCTTAAGACTGGAAAAGTGTTCCTTTTGGCTCACTCTCTCAATGTACGGGATTAATTAAAGGGCCCACATCTGAGTCAGACATTAGGACTATGTCAAGTTGTCAAGTCATTTGTTGATACCCATGAGGACGTCATATGCATGAGCACTCAGGAATCACAGGCTGTGTGTACAAGCATGCAGTATGACATTTGAGCAATATGGGTCCAAAAACACACACACACACACACACACACACACACACACACACACACACACACACACAAACACACTCACAAACATTTGGAGCTGAGTAATTACAAGACAATGTTGCATGGTACATCAACATTTGATAAGACAAACATCATGAATATTCATTAGTTTGTTTATGATGGCTGTGTGACAAACAAGATAAAACCTGCCCCACAGAGATGTGTCATTGGCACAAAACAACACACTCTGACACAGGAACGAACATCACACTGATATTAACACACTGCCACACACATAAATTAAGTTTATGACAATCAGAAGCATGCACACTGACATCCACACGGAAAGCTAAAAACCTGGGGCGCGCGCGCGCGCACACACACACACACACACACACACACACACACACACACACACACACACACACACACACACACAGTGTAAAACTCTGTATCTTCTCCAACTTTGTCTCTAACTTTCCCTCGGTTAGTTTTAAAACCCCTCAAGGTCAGGTCGGATAATAAACTTCCCGCCCTGCGTTGCTTCATTAGCACCACTGAGTGATATTTCCTCTGTTCTGTTCCTGTTGTTTTTCCAATTGGTCTAATCTCTCTGTGCCCCAGTATCCCGCTGTAATCCGAGAGCTATGTTAAAAGCGCCTCCAGTGATCGCCGCATACACACTCAGACGCCAATAAACCATGCACTTGCTGATGCAGACACTCTGTTGCATACATAAACACTACTGACAGTGGAAATACTTCATGGTTCATAATATATAGGAGTGTGTGTCTGTGTCTGTGTCTGTGTGTGTGTGTGAGGGAGACGCAGGTAAAAAGGCAGTGAGACCATTAGTTTGCATATGCAAATGCCTGTCTTCATAATGGAGCAGGCTCCTCTTGCTTGCGTGATCCATCATGGAAACCGCAATGTTGGATGATCAGTTTGTGGTTATACGCCACAGTTTGTCGTGCATCCGTTGTCCCCGGCAACCTTGGCGAGGACAAATGGAGAGCCGAGGATTGCCTTAGAAAGCTTCATAATTGAGATCAACCCCTCAGCTCGTCACAAATGAGAAGACAATATTATAATTACTCCTCAAGCGAGCGGTTTCTATTTTTCCATTTGCCTTTTATCTTTCCGCCAGGCGGTGGCCATATGGTGTATTGTTTATGTGTATGTCCTTGTTTTGGGTGTGCTGGTGTGTGCATGCACGTGAGAGGGAGCAAGTACAGCTCAGAAAATCCCATTAAGAAGGATATGTATCGGTTTGCTGTGTTATTCAAGGCTTTCTGGGACATTAGTACCGACATATCTTTCAATGTCAGAGCAACCGGCAGAAAACAAACTAATCTGCTTCTCCTTCCACCCTTCTTCCTCCTTCCCTTCTCCTTTTACTTTTTTCTTCTCTCTCTGTCACTCCACATCAATCTTTGTCTTGCACGCCCACTTCTCTCTATTTCTTCTCCCTTCTTATCACTATGCTACCGCAAGATGCAACATTTCCCTTCGTCCTTCTTTCTGTCCTTCTCTTCTGAAAGTCTGAATTGATAAGACATATCTGTGTATTTGGAGAGTTGGACACAAGTTTCTGTTATGCTGTCAATCTCTGAACTTTGAAAAATAAAAGTTGTTTCTGGATCAGCTCTCCTACACTATCTTATGTACTCATCAGCAGCAACAAATCACATCCCAAACAACACAGCCGAATAAACAGATAAAATGCACTTCTCAGTCTCTGAAAGAAGTAAACAATGGCTTAAGCCTAATTATGATACGTGTAAACTTAACTCCAGGTGCTTGCTTTGTTCACAGTTGGTAAGTTAAAAAAAATACCAACATGCTTCCAACAGCTGTTGGTGAGTTGTTGCAATTTCTTAGGAGCACTATGCCTGTCTGTATCAATGGTGCAGTATTACATTAAATGTAGGTTTTTCTCTTGATTCTAAGATGATTTCAGTACTTCACCACAGTGGCAAAATATATGTGGGTTCCTGTATATACACATTACCTACTGAACAAATGAGGTGCAATTTAATTAAGGCATCTAAGAAGAAAATGAAGTCGGTGAAAGACATTTTGGAGCGTTGGTAATGTTGTAAATGCTGTTGATAGTTCAAAAGTGCAAGATTACACATAATGGCCCATGATATCCAAACTTATCAATTGCTGCTCATAAATTGAATCTGTCTGACATTAATTTGTCTCCTGGAGGTTCTGACAAGCACCAGTGTTGGTGAGATGATTGTCTGTCTTTCTTCTTAACTTGTAAAGTATTGCTTATTTTGAAAATTAAGGTTGCTGGTTTTACTTTCACTGCAAAGCACATAGATATGTACTTACTCACCTAAAAACAGACAAACCTGGCGAGATCATTATCACAACGAGATAATGACATTCCATCTCTAAAAGCTTTTTCTTATCTTAAAGGTCAGGTACGTGGGTGTAGTAACTCAACATAATGTATGATAAAAAAAGATCTGGTAGACACATGACCTAACTGCACCAACAACCTGATATTCCAATTTTTTTTTTTTTTTAGCATCACACTGAATCTCTAGAGCCATGAAAATGAGAATTTCCCAAAGGACATCAGTAAACTATCAGGTTTATTTTATCATCGCTTAGCATGCTTACATCAGAAAACTCGCTCCCACTTGAATGTTAACCATGCAGAGCTTTTTCCTCTGAGGAGCATTTGGTTCAATGTTGCTGTCTGACAATAATCTCCATCGAGTAATATCAGGAACATGGACATCCACAGGGGACAAACACACTGATAATAACCAATACACACACACACACACACACACACACACACACACACACACACACACACACACACACACACACACACACACACACACACACACACACACACACACACACACAGCCTCCCAGATGTATTTGCATTGAATGGAATGCATACATTAAATTCTAAATATATATTTGGTCCATCAGCCAAGCGAGTGCCTTATGAAACACACTCACAGCCTCATACACACGCCATAATCAACACACACATCAGTTTAATGAATGTTGGATGGGCAATTCTTTTTTAAAAGACATAAAGCCAGAGCAATAATACATGCTGTTAGTTAGATTTTTTGGAAAACTATTCTGCATTAGTGTATATAGGTGTTGTATTTGTGTGTGGTGCCTTTGCATATGTTGTGCCTGAGGCCCACCCTTCAGCTCTAAGCATTTCAGAGAGCAGATGACATGAAGAAGAAGAATAAATATATGGAAGATGGGGGAGAAAATAGATAACAGCGAGAAGAGAAAAGAGAGAAGCTGCCTAAAGAAAACAGAAAAAATATAAATAGAGAAATAATAAAAAATAAAGATAAGGTGTGCTTTGTGTGGATGTTTGTGTGGATGCTGCATTGTGTGATTACACTTTTTGAGCTTGGGTCTTTTGGGTCTTTGTGTTGCTCGGCCTGTTTCTCATGTACATGTTTTTTAATATGTCTGTATTATCTATGTGTGCTTCGAAATAATATGTGGGTTTCTGTGAGTTGTGAGACAAAATGGGCATGAGCACACAGCATTCACTTAGTTGCTCTTCCTTGAAAGATACTTATTTTTTTGTGTGAATATCTTCTCTTTTTATAGCTGCAGCTTTGTGCAGCGTAAACTCTCTCGACTAAAATATGAAGTGAAAAACACACTCTCATCCTTGCTAACACTCACGTGACCTGTCTTTGCTTCAGTCCCAGAGGATCATTAATACGTTTATTGTCTTATGTTGAACTGTAATGCACACGTTGGCAGTAACAAAAAACATTAGCAAATTGTTAACAATACTATGTGCTGAGTGCTGCATTTTGTGTATGAATAATGGACTCCCTTGTAGGCTCTTTATATTGACTGATGTCTAATTTTGTCTGTAAAGAGCAAAGGCAAGAAAACATAGTCTACGTGAGCTGTTTGAAGCTGCTCTGAAACAAAAGCCTGGAATCAGAATGTATGTGATGTGCAGCATATTCAAAAACCCAATACCTCATTTTTAAGGCAGGAAAACAACACAGGCATCTTTAATTGTAATATAAAAATCCTATACGTCCAACATTGAGGATAAACAATCCTTATGTCAGTCCCTCCTGTTATTTGAGCATCTCTTATACAGTATATAAAATATATGCAATGTAGAAGTAGATGCCTTGTATTGCTCCAACTAGTATAGCATCAATGACACAAAAATCACACATGTAAGATTACGTTTAGTCTCTGTAGGGTAAAATGACAAATAAATAAATAAATAAGGACACATTATTAATTATGTTCCTAGCCCTTTCATTATGGATTTCAAAGTAAAAGTCAACTAAGGACTTAGATCAGAGAGAATACAAACACATTAAAAAAGGTTGCAGGGGGTTAAGTGGAGTAGCATTTACTAACCAATGAGATTGTTTCAAAGTAAAAAAAAAAAAAGTAAGCTCTGCTTTTTGCAACTTTTTTAATAACCTGCAATGTCAATGAATATACTCAGGATGCATATGCTTGGAGCCTTTACAGAACATGACAGAGTTAGTGTTATTCTTTTGACATGCAATGCTGATTTTCTATATCTGTAATGAAAAAGGCATGAGCCTAAACATGTGTGCTTGTTATTCTTCTGCATTACATGAGAACTTCAAAAGACTGCTTTTACCTTTGAGTATGAACCAATTTACCCCGGGCAAAACTACAGCGCATACCATTTGATCTTTGGCTGTGCCCTGAAACAGAGCACAGCCAGCAGCTGCAGGTTCATCAGACAGATTTCGCTTGCGATGAAAATACTGAATGAATGAAACTACTTAAGGACAGCAAGACCTTTCTTAGACTAATTCGTATTATTTCTAGGTGTGGAAACACTGCAGTAATGCATTCAAAATCAGTGCAGAAATGACAGTGACATTTTTTTTAGTCTAGCTTCATGCGTTTTGTCTAAAATAAGTTCCTCGAACATGCACTAAAAAAAGGGTTTTAATAATCAATTCAGGTGTTTCAAACTAATTTATGTACATCGTAACAATGAAACTTTGTTCTTCTGTTCAGGTAAATTCCACGATAGCTACTTCTTGTCTCTGCTTGTGTTAAAACAGAATTTGTGCAGCACTGGGCAGTAGAGAGTAGAGAGTATTTGACATGCTGGATGAATGCTACAGCCAGTGGGCAGCAGGCATGGACAGCTCACTCACTGGCAATGCCAAGAAGCACACGCACGCACGCACGCACGCACGCGCACACACACACACACACACACACACACACACACACACACACACACACACACACACACACACACACACACACACACACACACACACACACAATCAAAACACACAAGTACTGAGTGAGAGAGACAATGAGGCTTTGAAAACTATAGCTTCACTAGCAGCTGGTGTTACAAAAAATACACCACACACACCATCCATCCACACAAACAGACATCAGACAGATACACAGTTACACTCCATGGCAGTAACGTTACCACCTTTGCGACGCTCATGAGTCTGTGTGACTAAGAGACTGTGGGGGAGAAAACGACAAGCGCAATAAGAAAGAGAGGAAGAAAAAGCCTAACCGAGGAAAACAAAATAGTTAAAAAAGGGAGGGATGCTGCCCTTGCAAACACCTTATTACTCCAACTTAATGTACTGTAAAATGTTATACTCTTTTCCTTCGACACCGGCACCTGTGTGGCTATGAGCTGTAAGTGTTGCACTCAGGTAGACAGACATGGTGCGGGAGAAGACACACGACTCTGTCAACACAACATATGACAGCATTATACCGGGCAATGATGCATTACAGAGGCAATCAGAGAGCACAACTTATGGGATGTAAATGATATGGGCTTCTCTCACTACACACACACACACACACACACACACACTACACAAACACACACACACACACACACACACACACACACACCTGCTATTAACAAACCTTCAACCTCCAGCCCCACACGTCTTCAAGTGTCTCCAGTTCTAACCTAAAGGGCTGTAGTAGAGTTTAGATTCTCGGCCCAAGCCCGAGTCCGACCCGAGCCCGACACGACCTCGGGTCGGGCTCGGGCCGTTACTTCCGCCACTATCCACTTCCGCCACTATCCTAAAAATGCTTGATCAAGGGTCCGGCTCGGGCCCGGTCCGGCCCGGGCCCGGCCCGGCCCGGGCCCGAGCCGGACCCTTGATCAAGCATTTTTTTTTTTAATTGGGTGGGGAGAAAGCTATGCCATAATCAGAAATATTATAAATATGTATATATAAGCTATATAAAAGTAACAAATGTGTACAAAATTTAGGCTGCAATTACAAAATGCAGCACTTCATGCGCGGAGTCTCCTCCTCTCGCACGCATCACACCGGGCCTGCTGTGCTGTATTGTGTATCTTAAGTGCAACATGGAGCTTGAAGATGTAAAGAAAAAAAGAAAAACAGGAGAATTACCTTTGAGCAAGTGTGGAGGAAAGTCGGAGGTATGGAAGCAGTTTAAACAAGTCGTGGGCAGTGACAACAATATGTTGTTCATCATTATTTCTTTTTTTTACGTTTCTTCATTCAGATCCATTTGCGATCCATTCTGAATAAACAAACAGCGCAGTTTACATGCTTCGTCCTTGTTGTATTATTCTAAACAGATTTCTGCAGTTCAAACAACTCTGAATTGTAGTTGAGAACGTCAGTTATAACGGCCCACGTATTAAAAAAATGTCGGGTTTAAATCGGGCTCGGGCTCATAATTCCAGTTAATGTGTCGGGCCGGGCCGGTCTCGGACGCAACGTGCTCGGGCAGGTTCGGGCTTGATTTTTTGGGCCGATCTAAGCTCTAGGCTGTAGAAAGGTTTCAAGCTAATTCCATCCGGTAATTTGCTGTTCTATATAAAGCCTAACTTTACACGTCAGCCTTAAATGCCTCTTATCAACTAAATGAACGCCCTCAGCTCCTCTGCCCCAGCCCTTAATGGGTGGGGGTGGGGTGATTCTCATCAGTGCATTTAAAGCAGGGAAAGATAGACAAGATCATTTAATGATAATTAGCATCTTGTCTACAGGGGGACAGAAAAGGAAGGGAAAAAGAAAGGCGGACACTGGGATGATGGGGAGAGCGTGAGAGACGCCCGAGGACTGTGGTGATAGTTCTTTTTCTTGTCTTTCGATATATTAGCTCTCGTTCTCTCTCAGCACAAGCCTTTCTTCTTGCCTCGAGTGCCTTCACAAATTAATGACACTGTAACCAGAACATTAGTCGGGTAATGAAAGATGTGGCACAAATCGGGCAATGTGTGGGCACAATAGACTAATAAAAAGGGATAATTGATGAAATATAAAGGGATATTAAAATTAATAATGACATACTCCCAAACAGTTAAAAGCCAATGACAAGGTCCCTCCTCGGCTTAATCTGATTTGTTTTTAATCAGCAGTAAAACCGCAAAAAATTTTAAAAACTCAGGTGTGAGGTGACATATTAAAAGCCACACAGCAGAGGAGACAGCAGTACTCATTGTAGATTAGTAAAGGATTAAGAGGAAACTCAATAAAAAGGCAGTTCTACCCTTCACAATAAAAGCCTAGGTTAAGTTCACTCAGAGCATTTCGCTAAGAGGAAACTCAATAAAAAGGCATTTTTGCCGACACTAGATATCAAACAAATGCCAGACATTATATCGTATTAAGTTGCTGTGAGCTGTAAATTCACTACTTTTTAAGCAGAAGAAGAAGTATATAGAAGAAGAATATAACGTCATTTTGGAGCTGACCGGGCAAATAGAGCCGTCTTCTTCCTTCTCACTTTGGTTGTTGAACTGTGCTCCCCCCTGCCCTCCCTGTCTATATCTCTGTCTTTCAAGCAACACAAACTCACATTTCGGAATAAGCTGACTCCGTCTTTGTGAGTCCAATGTGAGTCCATCTCTGTACTTGGTCCGGGTCTGGTGGTTGATTAACGCAGATTTTTGCTGACTGGCTCTCATTGGGTGGCGCATGGCACACCGCCATGAATCTGGGCACTGTACTAGTATTTTCCAAAGAAACATAATTAGGGACAGACTTTTGCAGATCAGCTAGATGTCAGCTGGCCTTGTTCACATCTCAAAGCAGTATATCAATGTTGGTACCTGTTATTTTGCAGAGAGACACAAGAACTTAAGCAAAAGCCAGAGAGAAGAGGGAGAAAGAAGCAGTTGTCTGTTGCTGCTGCCTTTGTAAAGGTTAATGATGAACACCAAAAACCACACACAAAAGAAGAAAATAAACAAGTGGTTAACCAGTGCTGCAGGATAAGGTAGGTCATTAGGGTGTAATGCAAGACTGGTGAGTGTGTGTGGAATATGACAGTGGTTGGCTTGCTGTGACTTGTGAGGCAATAATTGAGACCAGAAGTGCCCAAGGAATGGACTGCAACAACGACATGCATACACACAGCCCCATTATCCGGAACCACACTCATCTCACATCTCTGGCCACCCCTGTTTCTTCCCTCTCCTGCTGCGTCCATCACTCTCTCACCCTCCTTTGGCTCGCATACACTCATTCAGACCAAAGACCAAGTTCTAACCCCCGGTCGTTATGGATGGGTCAAACCATTTACAACACATCACACCCTGTGACCAGTACATATGAATTAAAACAGTGCTGAGGAAAACTTAATAAAGCCAATAAATTAGGCTTTTAGTGTTGTTTTCACCTCTATGGTGAGCCAGTATCACTTGTCCCAAGTCCATTTGTTTTCACTGAGTGCCCTACTGTACACCCTGATATCAAGATCAGTGGTCTATTGTTGGCCACAGAGGAGTCCTTTTGCTCGACTGAATGAAGTGTGACTTTCTCTGTCTTCAGCTTTCTCCATTTTATTCTCCTCACTCTGTAAACTTTTTTTCCCTTACTATTTATCTACTGTATATAGCTGCCTTATCACTTACTTGTATTCCCTTTTTAGTGGCCTTTAACATTTTAACAGCCAATACATATGCTAACATAACACAATTCTATAATGTGATGAAATCCTGAAATAATAGCACCTTATTATGGCATTGTACCAGTATTATAATAACTTTTGAGATGACTGTGGACAAAAAAAAATGCATTGACAATTGTAACTTTATGACATCAGTCCAGATTAATTGGTTGTCGTTTTGCTGACAGCAAGTGAAAGCTTTCCTTAGCAGAGAGAAAAAGGCTGGATATGCAGCACTATCAGTAATCTCATTTTAGGGTGGTCAGGTTGTCATAAAACATGAACATGAGCTGTAACTGAATTTTTACTTTGCACTTGAAACTATTAACTAAATCATTTTGACTGTTCGATTACATAATTGGATGGCCAATTATAGACAAAAATAGTTTGAGTAAGTAATGCTACACCCAGTCAATAAGTTAAAGTTGTATGTCTAACTTAATCATTGACAAGGTATCTTATTGAGGAATTGGTCATTATTTTAATCATGTTGTTATTAGAGAATTGTTGTTTTTGTTACATTACAGCCAAACATTTTGGTAAACAGACTAATGTTACAAGCACCTGTCCACCAACTGCAAAATAGTGAATAAGAAAAACATAAGTCTAGTAGTCATTAAGGCCACATGTTTGCTTGGCCAGTGATTCAGCCAAAGCTTTTTCATAAAAACAGAAAATGTCTCAATCTGCGTTGCCTCTAAACTGTGCACATATGAGACACTTACCGGAGAACAATTCACTGGATTAATGAGCTCATTTATTTGATGGAAACATTTCTCTCTTCTCTAGCGTGGATTCTATAAATGATTCTATCAATCGCTTCAAGCAAATCTGACAAATACAGCGAGAAACAACATGTGTTTTCACAAGCTAACAAAAGCTCTGGGATTCAAAGTGAGGGTGTGCAGATATAAAAATACATTTGGCAGTGTCTGTGTGTGAGGAAGAAAGAGAGAAAATGGAAGTGGAGTTTTAGTAGTTTTGTTAAGTAAGCAAACATGCTCCTAGGGATGCACGATATTGAAAAAAATTGATATTGCGATATAATGAATATTGCGATATCGATATTAATTTCGATATTTTTAAACATATGTAAAATTACCAAAGTTATGGGAAAACGCATCAAAATAGATTTATAACAAATAAAACAAGTTTTCTTACAACACAAGGTTTATTTCAACTCACAGTCATATTGGACTGGTCCAACATGTGTCTACAGAACAGGACATGTTCTACTGCTTGGACAGTATAAAATAAATAAATAAAGAGCATGTCTATAGAACAGGACATGTTGTACTGGTTGTATATATACTACAGTATAAAAAACAATGCAATGCACATCTGTTGGCTTAAAGCCAAAGTATTTCCAAGCTACCGAGGCGGAGGCATTACCCTACAGTCACATTAGCTACAAGAGACAGCTACTATTCGTTTGGCCACGAGCAACTGCCAATCAGAGTGAAGGCAGCGTGAAGGCAGCGTGACGTATGTCAGTGGCTCAAGTCGAAGAAAATAATTCAAGATGGCGGAAAATGCTTCAGGACATCGCATTTATGTATATATCTGATATGTTTGGCATTTAATCTCATATATTGTGTTACTTTTATCGAGAAATAAATACTTTTAAATCCAAAAACATTGTTCTTGTGACTTAACAATACCTCTGAAGTAACTTTTAAGACGTGGTTTAAGGTAGCACTGGAGAATTTCTGTTTACTGTTGCCAAGCAACCAGGGGTAGGCTAGGCACGCCCAGGAGCGCCCACAAGCGAGTGCATGTCGCTCTCTTTTGTAGCTAATGTGACTGTAGGGTTACTTTTGGCCTCTAAAGTTTCCTTTCAATCTCTGTTATTTCGTTGTCTCCCAGAGCAACACTCATTTTCTTACTTTTGTGTTCTTTTTTCTCCGCTCTCTCTTTAGGTCCATTCTTTTCTTTCGCTTCGTTTTATGGTTCTGCGGAGGCTCCACGCAGCTAATGTTTATACGTGCTCTGGTGTGTGCGTCGAGCTGGCATGTGGGTGTGTGTGGTAGAGCGAGGAAGAAGTGAGAGAGTGACGGCGATTTTCTTCGGAGCGAGTAGTGACTCTAGAGTCTTATGGCGTTTTTCCATTACATGGTACCTGCTCGACTCGCCTCGACTCGACACACTGTGTGTCCGTTTTCCATTGCAGATTTT